>NC_073307.1:84987865-85037444 GCF_027595985.1 Sorex araneus
CTTGTTTTTTTGCCCTGTCGCTGGTGGCCTGGACCACACAGGCTCAGGTATAACCCCCCCAAGAGAGATGTTACACCAGAAACAGGAGTTTTTCAAGTGTTGCGAGGTATTTTTGCAGTGTGACCCAGAATGTTACTTGTGCTCAATCGGGCTTGAAATAATTGTTGATCCGTATGAATGGTGTCACGGGCATGGGTCAGATATCCGTTTGCTTGTCATGCTTTCTTGGCATTTGACATGAAGGATTTTACATCGCGGTTCCTTCCCAGGAGAAAAGGCAAAACAGATGCACATACAACCGGGGTGCGAGAAACAAAGAGAGTTGGGCAGATCAACGTAGAGATGACATGGAGCGGCAGCACAGCGGGGAGGGCGTTTGCCTTGCACTCGGCCAACCCGGGTTCAATTCCCAGCATCCCATAGGGTCCCCCGAGCACCACCAGGAGGAATTCCTGAGTGCAGAGCCAGGAGGAACCCCTGTGCATTGCCGGGTGTGACCCAAATAGCAAAAATAAATAAATAAATAAATAAAAATAAAAATGAGACTGAAATTCTTGTGTGTGGGGCCGGGGTGGGGAGGGGGTGGATGGGCCGTCGCTGGTGGTGCTCAGGACTTACTCCTGGCTCTGCACTTGGGGACCAACCCCGGTGGGACTTGGGAACCATCTGTGGCAACAATTTTCAAACCAGGATTTGCCACATGCAGGGCAAATGCCTCATACCTGTTCAATCTTTCTGGTTTGAGACAGAAGTTGTTGTTCTTCTTGTTTCTTCTTCTTCTCCTTCTCCTCCTTCTCCTTCTTCTTCTTCTTCCTCCTCTTCCTCCTTCCTCCTCCTCCTCCTCCTCCTCCTTCTCCTCCTCCTCCTCCTCCTCCTCCTCCTCCTTCTTCTTCTGTCACACCCTGTGATGCACAGGGGTTCCTCCTGGCTCTGCACTCAGGAATCACTCCTGGCGGTGCTCAGGGGACCCTACGGGATACTGAGAATCGAATCCGGGTCGGCTGTGTGCAAGGCAAATGCCCTACCCGCTGTGCGATCACTCTAGCCCCAAGACGGAATAGTCGAGTTTTTCAGTCGAATAGCAGCAACTTATCCTCTTATTTGCTTCTCTAAGATTTTTAGGGCTGTCACTGGGGCCACTGGGGGTAGAAGGTCACGCTCTGGGCAGGGAAGTCTTTGAGAGAACAGAGTAAATTTCTCTAGCACATCGTCTATACTTAGATTCATGTGGGAGGAATAAGGATCTGAATATTTTCAAACATATACTCTCTACGTCCTTTGTGGCAAATTCAATCAATATAATCATAAAGAGGAAAGTAAAAACGTCAGAAATCTTAGCCTTCAGAGGTAATCACTATTATTTTGGTGAATAACCTCTCAGTCATGTATGTGTGTCATCTGATTTATCTTATTTTAGAATAGATTCTAGCCATGTTTTTATGGCAGTGGATTTAAATATACATATATAGATAGATAAATATATTTAATTATAGGCACACACCAATTTCCTGAACCAATTTCCTGTGAAGACATAATTAGGATGCTTTCAGTTGCAAACAATTTACTGGACTGGAAGATAGTACAATGGTGGGTACATGCCTACCATGCACCTGACCTGGGTTCGAGTCCTGGTACCACATGGTCTCTTGAGAATTATGGGGTGCAGACTTGGAGGTGCCCGGCATTGCTGGGGTGGTCTGGGTATCCCAGCACTGCGGGGCCCTGAGTAGCATTGTGTCCGTGGGTCCTTGCATTGAATCACCAATCAGCTTAACTGAAAATCACTGGTGTGTCTCCGAGATGTCCCGAGCATTGCTTAGAAGGTTCCCTGCACCTCCTCCGCCCCCATCATCATCATCATCATCATCATCATCATTATCATCGTCATCATCATCCCCGTTGATCATCGAATTTCTTGAGCAGTCTCATAAACATCTCCACTTGTCCTAGCCCTGAGACCTTAGCAGCCTCTCTTTACTCGTCCTTCCCAACAGTGCCGCATTGGAGGCTCTTTCAGGGTCAGGGGAATGGGACCCATCAGTGTTACTGGTTTTGGCATATGAATATGCCATGGGGAGTTTGCGAGGGTCTCCCATGTGGGCAGGAAACTCTCGGTAACTTGACAGATTCTCCCAGAGGGAGAACTAGGCTGTAAGATGTCTCTCGACCGCTTTGCTTCTGGGAGCTTGATTTTAAGTCTCTGTATGTTGGCCGTTGGTGGGATTACACGGCGCCAGGGGCAGTCCCAGGGTGTGACCGCCTAGCTACCGGGAAATGGGAAATCTGGGTGGAAGAGGCCCAGTCCCGATCCGAGCAGGCTTGGAGGTCTCAGCCCCAGGTCCTACACACCTGGGTTCCTCTGTGGGTACCATCACATGTGAGGCTCGTCCAAATGTGTGGAGAGGGGCCTTGAGCACAGCTGTGGCTAGGTTCTGGAGGTCTTCGGCCACGGGAGTGCTGCTCGGGGCGGGGAGGGAAGCTGGAGCCCACCCCCTCCGAGGTGCCCCGGGGAAGACAGCCAGGCACATGGGCAAGAGACTCTCTGCTCCCCAACAAAATAAATTTGCAATGTGGTTACAGAGTATTTTTTAACATCTTTGCCAAGTTATTAAATTATTTTTTCATGATAACTTTCTAGAAAAGTTTTATTGGAAAATATCACTTTCAATGACTGGACACAGACATGTATGTATGTATGAATGTATGTCTGCATGTATGAATTACATGTATGCATATAACACAATTTGTAAAACAAATGAGAAGAATAGATTTCAAACTTAGACTCATTATATCTTTTTTTTTTTTTTGCTTTTTGAGTCACACCCAGCAATGCACAGGGGTCACTCCTGGCTCATGCACTCAGGAATCACCCCTGGCGGTGCTCAGGGGACCATATGGGATGCTGGGATTTGAACCCGGGTCAGCTGCGTGCAAGGCAAACACCCTACCCTCTGTGCTATCACTCCAGCCCCTAGAGTCATTATCTCTTGAGAGAGATCTGGGAATGAATAATAAGAGGAATTTGACCCCATCTATAATGTTTTCGGTTTTCACAAGGAGAAAACACCCTTGAAACTTAGAGTTAAAGTGAAAGAGAACCACTATAAAATAAGGGTGGGACAAAGTCATAAATTGATGCATAGTTTGAAATAACTTTTACCATTTTCTTCTGGTAAAAAATGTGATTGTGTGTTTAAAGAAAAAGAGGTATCCAAATGCAAACTCCTAAAAAGGAAGAAAGGAAACAGAACACTTAAAACCTGGGTTATTCTCACAAAAACAAGACATGAAGACAGGAAAAGCAGCAACCAGAATGCACAAGCATATGGACAAGATAAATGCAAATATATGTATGTTCCCAATTAATACGAGAGGGTTAAATCTCCATAAAAAAACATTAGTGCTGGGCTGGAGAGATAATACAGCAAGTAGGGCACTCGCCTTGCACACGGTCAACCTAGGTTCAGTCTCTGACATCCCAAATGGTCCCCCCAGCCCCACCAGGAGTAATCGCTGAGTGCAGAGCCAGGAGTAAGCCCTGAGCACTGCCGGGTGTGGCCCCTCCCAACAAGTAAACCATCCAATAAGAGAGAGTGATACTTGCATTGGGTAGCAAAACAAAATTCAGTCATCCGCTGCTTACAAAGGATTCACAAAATTAAGACATGGCTTGTTATAAGATGAAAGAAGCTACGGAACCAAGTCAGCCCAGGTGCCAAGAAGGAGCAGGTGTGCCCGGTTGGATATAAATAAAACAAGGAATCCAACCAAAAGAGTAAATGGTCCAAGCAGAGGTGTTTAGTTCTTGGACCCTCATGAGTCCGAGAGTCAGCACGTGTCTAAGGCAAGAAGCAGAGCTCCGGCGGGTAAGAACTCACCGCCAAGTGTTTCACCTCTTGTTCCGTTTAGCTGCCACGAGCCACAGAGCACAGCCACCCAGTCGCCACTTACACAATCACTGAACACAGCTTGTTCAAATGGGGAACACTCATCGGGTTTTAAAGACTTGAAGAACAATTATTATCTTGTTTATTTGGGGGGGGCACTTTTCTTTTTTTCTTTTCTTCTTCATCTTTTTTTTTGGGTCACACCCGGCGATGCACAGGGGTTCCTCCTGGCTCTGCACTCAGGAATCACTCCTGGCGGTGCTCGGGGGATCCTATGGGATGCTGGGAATCGAACCTGGGTCGGCCATGTGCAAGGCAAATGCCCTCCCCGCTGTGCTGTTGCTCCAGCCCCTGGGGGATTACTTTTCTAAGCAGTGCTCAGGAGACCCAGGGTCCCTTCTTGGGACTCTCGAGTCATTGAATTTGCAGTTGAATGTGAGGGCTTGAGGATACAGTGTTGCTTGGGTCTGGGGGTACTGAGGATTTTGTGGGCCACCCCAGATCTGGAGGAGGGCGGCATGTGGTGCCAGGGATTGAACTGGGGTCGTCCCTATGCAAGGCTTGAGCCCTACTACCTGTACTATCTCTCCAACCCCATAACTAAAATTTTGAGGGTGGGTGTCATGGGTCGAACCCAGGGCCTCACACATGGCAGGCAAATGCTGTGACATGAGTCTAACTATTGATATTCGGGACTGGAGCAATAGCATAGTGGGTAGGGTGTGGCCGACCCGGGTTTGATTCCCAGCATCCCATATGGTTCCTTAAGCACTGTCGGGAGTAATTCCTGAGTGCAGAGCCAGGAGTAACCCCTGTGCATCACCGAGTATGACCGAAAAAGCCAAAAAAAAAAAATGTTGATTCCATATTGAAAATGCCCTATCTTAGTCCTTCAGACAATGCGATTTCAATTAATCTCACCCGTTTCTTTTCTCTTCTGTTTATTCTACCATGAACATTGAAAATAGCATGCGTGGCTCTTACTCGCTTTCCTCGGCACTGCACTGAGGACCATTTGAGAAACCCAGTCAGTAGAGACCCTTAGAGACATCGCGGGTACTTGGGCGGATCGGAGTTTACATTCTCTACCAGCTTTTATAAATCAATCAATTACGTAGCCACATCAAGAGCTCAGAAAATGTCTACAGATGAGCTATTAATACACACTGATTTCCAGCCGCAATGATTTTCCACAGTCCCGGTGGCAATCTGCTGGTTTTCCTTAAGGACCATTGTCCTTCCCGGCGAGAGTAGGACATCTGTAGAGCAGGGCCTGTCGGTGGCATCTGGTGGTGGGGATACTCCCCGCCCCCCTCCCAGCCCCTTACCTGAGACCCGCGCCTGCTCCTTGTTCCCGCTCACAGGTGTGTCTTCTCCCACTGAAGGGCTGGGCGCCGGCTTCCCTCTGGGAAAAACACCACCTGACTCGCCAACTTCCCTTGTTTGTGGAGGATGTGGGTGGGGCGGTGCCCCTGCCTGGCCCAGTTTTTGGAATTATTCGGTGGCTGCACCCAGGAGACTCCCAGGTCCTCTTGTCCAGACAGGTTTGATCACCTGAACTAGGGGCACTCTTCCTTTTTTTTTTTTTTTTTTTTTGCTTTTTGGGTCACACCTGGCGATGCACAGGGGTCACTCCTGGCTCCGCACTCAGGAATTACCCCTGGTGGTGCTCAGGGGACCTATGGAGTGCTGGGAATCGAACCCGGGTCTGCCGCGTGCAAGGCAAACGCTCTACCCACTGTGCTATTGCTCCAGCCCTGGGGCACTCTTCTTTAGGTTTGGTTTTGTTTCGCCTTGTTTGTGTTTGGGCCACACCTCACGGTGCTCAGAGCTGACTCCTGGCTCTGTGCTCAGGGATCACTCCCGGTGGGACTCGGGAACCGTCAGTGGTGTTGGAATGGACATGAGTTGGCCGAGTGCGAGGCAGGGGCCCACCTGCCGTACTGTCTCTCCAGCCCTGGGGCGCGTCTCTGACCTTGAGTAGTTGAGTAGTTTGTCTTTAGGTTTGGTTTGAGAGAGAGAGAGAGAGAGAGAGAGAGAGAGAGAGAGAGATTGAGAAAGAGAGTGTGTGTGTGTGTAGTCAGGGTTCAAATTCAGGGCCTCAACTCCTGAGCTACATTCCAGCCCTCAAGGGTATTTTATCTCTTTCTTTATTTTTATTATTTATTTTTTTTTCTTTTTGGAACTGGAGCAATAGCACAGCAGGAAGGGCGTTTGCCTTGTACGCAGCCGACCTGGGTTCGATTCCTCCATCCCTCTTGGAGAGCCCAGCAAGCTACTGAGAGTATCGCGCCCATCTGCATGGCAGAGCCCGGCAAGCTACCGAGAGTATCCCGCCTGCACGGCAGAGCCTGGCAAGCTACCCATGGCGTATTCGATATGCCAAAAACAGTAACAGCAAGTCTCACAATGGAGACGTTACTGGTGCCCAATTGAGCAAATTGATGAACAACAGGATGACAGTGCAACAGTGTGGGTCACACCCAGCGATGCTCAGGGGTTACTCCTGGCTCATGCACTCAGAAATTACTCTTGGAGGTGCTCGGGGGACCTTATGGGATGCTGGGAATCGAACCCGGGGGCACACCCAGCAATGCTCAGGGCTTACTTCTGGCTCTGTACTCAGGGATCACTCCTGGCAGAGTTGGAGGGACCATATGGGATGCCGGGAATTGAACCTAGGTCGGCTGCACGCAAGGCAACTGTCTTACCCTCTGTACTATCACTGTGGCCTCTTGATTTTTTAAAATTTTAGTGTAGGAGTACGACTATTTATTCAGCCATTGATTAAGCTGATTGAATTGTGGCTCTTTGATTTTAAATTAACTAATTCATGAATTAGTTTAGGGAAGCCAGGTTTGGTGTTGGTTTTGGGGTCATACCCAGCAGAGCCAGTGCTTATTCCTGGTCCTGTACTCAGAGATCACTCCTGGCAGAGCTGGGGGCACGATTTGGGGTGCTGGGGATTGAAGCTGGGTCACTTACGAGCAGTGCAAATGCCCTTCTCACTGTACTGTCATTCCAGCCATTTCTGTTCAGTAAAACTTGCTGGAAAGATGTGAGAGGAGAGAAAGGGGGGATTACATGTTCAAGAGAGAACACGGGCTTCTCTATGGGCGAGCAAAGAAACAGAGAGAGCAAAATACATGTTCAAGGGAGAACGGGCTTGAAAAGCAGTTAACCCTTCCTCCCTCCCTCCCTCTCTCCCTCCTTCCCTCCCTCCCTCCCTCCCTCCCTCCCTCCCTCCCTCCCTCCCTCCCTCCCTCCCTCCCTCCCTCCCTTCCCTCCTTCCTTCCTTCCTTCCTTCCTTCCTTCCTTCCTTCCTTCCTTCCTTCCTTCCTTCCTTCCTTCCTTCCTTCCTTCTTTCCTTCCTTCCTTCCTTCCTTCCTTCCTTCCTTCCTTCCTCCCCTCTCTCCCTCCTTCCTTCCTTCCTCCCTTCCCTCCCTCCCTCCCTCCCTTCCTTCCTTCCTTCCTTCCTTCCTTCCTTCCTTCCTTCCTTCCTTCCTTCCTTCCTTCTTCCTTCCTTCCTTCCTTCCTTCCTTCCTTCTCTCCTTATTTCTGTCCTCCTTTCTTTCCTTCCCATGCCCAGTGGTGCTCAGAGTTACTCCTGTCTCTGTACTCAGGCCTCACTCTTGGCAGGCTCAGGGGACCTACTATGGTGCTGGGGATTGAACCTTGACTGGCCTCAAGCAAGGGCAAATGCTCTACTCATTGTATTATCTCCCTGGCCTCAATTTTGACAATTTTGCTTAAAAAAAAAGACAGGGGTTGGAGTGATAGTGCAGCAGGAAGGACACTTGCTTTGCATGCTAGCCCACCTGGTTCAAACCCTGGCACCACATATGGTTTCTGAACTCTGCCAGGAGTGAGCCCTGAGTGCACTAGGATTAACCGCTGAGCACTGCTGCGTCCACACCGTCACTGTCACTGTCACTGTCATCCCGTTGCTTATCGATTTGTTCCAGCGGGCACCAGTAACATCTCCATTTTGAGACTTGTTGTTACTGTTTTTGGCATATTGAATACACCACAGGTAGCTTGCCAGGCTCTGCCGTGCGGGCGCGATACTCTCAGTAGCTTGCCAAGCTCTCCGAGAGGGATGGAGGAATTGAACCCGGGTCGGCCACGTGCAAGGCAAATGCCCTAGCACTGTGCTATCGCTCCAGACACAGAAAAAAAAAAGACAAACTAGAGAAAGACATTGCCTAGCAGTGATCCCAGTTTTCCTCTTTCATGCACGTTCTCACTCTCTTCCTACTGCTGTTCCACTTTGCACTCCCTTCTCACCCAAGGAAATCAGTCCGATGCCAGTGAAGCAAACAGGCTCTAATCTCTCCCTCAACTCTCGGCCCTGCTTGGTGGGGAGTGGGGTGCCACCTGTGTGGCCACCGAAACCCCTTTCTTAGAAGGAACTGCATTCTATTTAATACTCTGCTGTTGCTAGCTTGAAATTCTCAATAAATTTCAAAGATTCCCATGTCTGCATGTTAGCCTGGATTTGTGAAAACAAGGCAACTGATCCTAGATAAAGACTTCTACTCAGCTGAGCCCAGTTCTTTTTTTTTTATTTCTTTTTGGGTCACACCCGGCAATGCACAGGGGTTCCTCCTGGCTCTGCACTCAGGAATCACTCCTGGTGGTGCTCAGGGGACCATATGGGATGCTGAGAATCGAACCCGGGTCAGCTGTGTGCAAGGCAAACGCCCTCCCTGCTGTGCTATAGCTCCAGCCCATGAGCCCAGTTCTTGATATTGCTGCAAAATACTGTGTGAGATAGCAAGTGAAAAGCTTAGGACTTATAAGGGCGGATAGCTCAGTGGTCTGAGCGCGTGCTTTGCATGCATGCAGGAGGTCCAGGTTCATGCCCTGGCACTGCGTAGTCCCATGAGCACTGTTGGGAGTGACCCAACACACACACACACACACACACACACACAAAAGCACGCACGCACAATTAAGACTTGGGACATTTTGCTGACTGCAAGGAAAGTTCCGGTAAGTGTATCTTTGGGCTCATCTAATCTTTTCATCAGAACGGGGATAAGGGATGAACTCAGCGGAGCCCGGCGCTTGGCAATTGCTCTGACAGTGGCTTCTCCCTTCATCTCTGGCATTCTCTCGCCCGCATCCCCAGGTGCCCGCCAGAACCTGCCTCTGGTTCATTAGTCCACACTTTTGCACAAGCAGCTGCCATTATTTTGAGCTCTTCTCCACCCTGCCCACTCGGTGAACTCCTGCTCAGTCTTCCATTGGGTTTTGGCTCACACCTCCTTGGAAAGGCCACTCCTGGCCTCGCTCCTGTTAGTCTCCGGTTCCCAAGAGCATCTTCACTTAGATCTGGGCTCTTTCCCGCCCTCCCCTGCCCCATACTGTTGGTTTCCCATTTCTATTTTTATTTATTTATGGAGCGATAGCACAGCGGGTAGGGCATTCGCCTTGCATGTGGCCAACCTGGGTTTGATTCCTCTATCCCTCTCGGAGAGCCCGGCAAGCTACCGAGAGTATCCTGCCCGCACGGCAGAGCCTGGCAAGCTCCCCGTGGCGTATTCGATATGCCAAAAACAATCACAAGTCTCACAATGGAGACATTACTGGTGCCCGCTTGAGAAAATGAATGAATAACGGGCTGACAGTGCTTACAGACAGTGCTATTTACTTATTTATTGAATGGATCACTGTGAGGTACAGTTACAGACTTACAAACTTTTGTGCTTACATTTCAGTCATACAGTGATCGAGTACCCATCCCTCCACCAGTGCCCATTCACCACCACCACTGTGACCCGTATCTGCCCTCCCCCGACCCTGCGTCTGCGGCAGGGCATTCCCCTTTGTTCTCTCTCTCCTTTTGAGTGTTGTGGTTTGCAATACAGATATTAAGTGGCCATCATGTTCAGTCTATACTCTAGTTTCAGCACACATCTCCCATCCCGAGCATCCTTTACTTGGTGGTCCCTTCTTATTTATTTATTTTTTAAGGGGGGTTTGGAGGCAGTCCTTCATGGCGGGGCTGAGGGGTTGCTCCTGTCTCTGTGCTCTGGAGCGACCCCTGGGGGTGCTCAGGGAGCAGGGAGGAGCCCGGCTGCCCGCAGCAGGACTGGCCACATGCCTTCCCTCGGATTCTCTCTCTGGCTGCCCAACCTTCATTTTGGTGTTTACTTTGATCATTTTGTGTTTGCATGAGGGGCCCGCTGCTAGGCATTAAAGAGCTAAAAAAGAACCCCAGCCTCATTAAACAAGCCAAGAACAATCGCAACGTGATTGTTGCTGCGGTGTAACTGGATCTCACAAGCACTATAAAAACAGCGGCCACACTGAGCCAGCCACGGGCTCTTCCCTAGCACCGCCTGGCTGTTCTGATGACAAGCTCTTTTCTTTTTGCTTTTTGGGTCGCACCCAGCGATGCTCAGGGGTTACTCCTGGCTCTGCACTCAGGAATTATTCCTGGCGGTGCTGGGGGACCAACTGGGATGTGGGGGATCGAACCTGGGTGGGTCGCATGCCAGGCAAACACCCTACCTCTGTGCTATTGCTCCAGCCCCTGATGATAAGCTCTTTCCTTCTATTCTAGTGAATATAATATTGTTCTCTCCCCTCTCCACCAGGCCAGCTTACTCCCTTTCCACGGTCATGTGATTCTCTTTTGAAGGGGGAGCAGGTGAGTCCGTTGCATTGACCAGACTTGCTAATTTGCCTAGTCTATGAGCACCAATGTGTTAAATTTTGACTTTGTGTGTGTTGGGGGGGAGGGGGGCGGGGCACACCAGTGATGCTCAGGGGTTACTCCTGACTCCATACTCGGGCATTACTCCTGGTGGTGTTTGGGGGACCATATGGAATGCTGGGGATCGAACCCGGGTCAGACACTTTATTATCACTCCAGAGCTTGTGTTAGGCTGTGGCAGGTGACAGGTTGTCTATTCTGGGGAATCTGCTGAAAGGACAACTTCGGGGATTGGGGGGTGTGTGTGTCAATGGTCAGGTTTTTTTTTTCTATTTGGGTCACATCTGGCGATGCACAGGGGTTACTCCTGGCTCATGCTCTCAGGAATCACTTCTGGCGATGCTCAGGGGACCATATGGGATGCTGAGAATCGAACCCAGGTTGGCCACGTGCAAGGCAAACGCCCTTCCTGCTCTGCTATTGCTGCAGCCCCATCAATGGTCAGTTATAACTTGCTCACCAGACTCTGCACCCACCAACCAGAAGAAGAGGGGGGGTCTTTGTTCATTTTGTTTGTTTTTCGGCCACACCTAGTGGTGCACAGAGCTGCCTCCTCCTGTCCCTGCCAAGTGCTCATCCAGCCACCTTTGCCCCCCTGGACCTGAGGATTCAGAGATGGCATCGTCCTCCGGCCACCGAGGGACACGCTGGGCACATGGTGGGCTTCGGGAACTCCCACAGGCAGGAGTGGACCCCGGGCCCCAGGTTCCCCCAAGAATCCCAACCGGAGGCCTGTTCCTTGGCTTCTCTTGGGACCGCTGCCCTGTCTTGGGGGTCGATGCCTTCCTGCACCAGGTCTAGAAGCTCTGGGGAGGCCCTGGAGAGCGACCCCGAGCAATAAAGAATTTTAACCCTCCAGGAAGAAGTCTGATACAAAGTATCAAGCATGCATGTTTGCCGGCCTTCTGTTCCTTCCTTTGCTTTTTTTTTTTTTCTGTTTGGGTCACACCTGGCAATGCTCAGGGGTTCCTCCTGGCTCATGCACTCAGGAATTACTCCTAGCGGTGCTCAGGGGACCCTATGGGATGCTGGGAATCAAACCCGAGTCGGCTGGGTGCAAGGCAAACGCCCTCCCCGCTGTGCTATGGCTCCAGCCCCCTCCTTCCTTTGCTTTGGACCCAGGCCCTCTCCCGCTCCCTCTCCCCTTCCTAGAGCAGCTCCCCGAGACATTGCAAAAAAAAAGTTTCTCTTCTGCGCAAGAAGTGCTCAGAGGCCACCTGCAGCCCCCTCCCGCCGCCGCTCCCATCTGGCCATGCCACACCCCTGCTGCAGGCCTTTGCGCTGTCCAGAGAGCTTGGGAGGGAAGGGCTGACTGGAGTGGGGGGCTACAGAGGAGAAACCAGCTGGAGGGTCAGCAACTCTGCTAACAGGGAAGAGGCAGCTTCAGCCAGGGAGGGGCCATGCCAGCCCAAACCCCATCCGCGCTGGGTCCAGCCTCTGTGACAGGCTCCCGGAATCGGGAGCTTCTCCTCTGGCCAGGAGAAAGGAGTGTTTCCAAGACCGGCACCTCAGTAAGGCAGCAGGAGCCGTGGGGAAGGGAGGGTCCCAGGCGGGGGCACCTTCTTTCTGGGGACAGAAGGGGCCAACCTGTGGATTAGCATGGGATTAGCGCAGACCAGCGCCTGCACTAGCCCAGACCAGCCCCTGCACTAGCCCAGACCAGCGCCTGCACTAGCCCAGACCAGCGCCTGCACTAGCCCAATCGGCTCTCTGTCCTTGCCCCGGGAGAGGTCACCTTTAGGGAGCTGAGAGAGCTGCCAGGACTGAGGTCTTGGCTTGAGCACAAACCACTTCCTCCGGGACCTCCTGTCCGTCACTTGTGGCCAAGGCTTCCAGAAACACCATCCGCACACTTTCTGCCACCACCTTCCTGATCCCGAGTCAAATATCCAACAACTCACAGAAGTCCACGGAGGGAGCTGGCAGGCAGGGTCGGGGTGCTGGGCCTGGGTCGGGGGTGCTGAGCCTGGGGCTCAGTCCTCAGGGGCCCTGCCAGCCTGTTCTGGAAACGTCTAAGTGTAAAAAACTAAGGCACACCGAGGGGCGTGTGCACTCGCGGGCTCTCCGGGTGGCTCTGTCTCACCGCCCGAGTTCGGTGCTCTGGAATGCTGTGTGTGGCTGTCGGTCAAGGGCAAGCGACGGAAGGAAGAAGGCCAGACTGGTTGCTTGATCAGTTGATTTCATTCTCTCCCTCTGCTTCTATCCCGGCTCTGGATCTCTCTCTGGATCTCTGGATCTGGCCCCCCAACCCACTCTTACAGCCTAGTTAAATCCCCCCAGCATGAGGGTGTTGGGGTGTACACATAGATGTGGTCACCATCAGTAGGGGTAAGGTTCCTTTCCCTCAGGGGATGCTTCTCCTAGGACTGATTCTCTTTCAGCAGGGCACCAACTCAAGGGCGGAGTCCCATGAGTGTGTTTCTCCTCTCCTCGTCCAGCAAACATATAAGCATTCATAATATTAATCATTTTGTATGGACACAATAAAAAATGCATTAAAGCTTATAGAATTGCTCTCCTGGGGCCATCTCGATCTCAGACTTCAGTGCTCAGGCCAGATTAGTCTTTTCTATCCCTAGCAGGGTCCTAGTCTCGTCATTACTTTTGGATCATGACAGCATTTGTCTATGATCAAGTCTTAACTTATAGTTAAGAATTAGGCACTTTGGCCAGGCCCATCTCGATGCCAGGGTAGCACATAACTCACCGCTTGCCCTGGATCCGTCCTGTCCCTCGTCAGGACCCTACTTTTGGGGTGCTAGGAACTGAGGGCAACTGAGGCTTAAGTGGAGAAAGCAGATGCCAGGGAATGAATAGTATTCGAAGCCAATTAAGTCCCAAGTTACAAAAGCATAATAATGTCTTCTTGTGTCTATACAAAAAGGACATTGCTTTAAAGTAAACTATTCAAAAGGCATAAGGAGAGGAGAAAGGCAATATTATAATACTCAGTGTTATAATATTCAATATTAACTTATAAAGTTCAGTGTCCCCGGAAGGTCTGACCTTACAAATTAGCAGAGTCAGATTAGGGGGAGAAGCTGATTAACTGTTTTTGGGAAGAGAGCACAGAGAAGTGATTACAGCTAAACAAAGGGATGGGGAGAGACTCGAGAACACCTTGATAGGTGTGACTGGGGTAAGCCTAAACTCCGGGAAAAACCGGGATGAGCTCCTTGTGGCAGAGGGGGGAGAGGACAAAGTAATGTCATCCTACATCTAAGGAGACCTGGGGAGTGGAGAGGATTTCTGAGGGCTCATCTGGGGAACACGGGTGTAGGGGAACATGGGTTTGTCCTTTCTGCCTTGCCACAGGGAGCTTAGGTTTATTGGGTTACTCCCATCACAGTGCTCCCATTCCTCTGTGTTTATTTGTAACTCCTTTCTTTGTGCTCTGTTGACTTGTAAGTATTGTTTTTCTCTTCTCCTTAAGTCCTGTGCATAGTTAATTCAGAGCCATGTCCTTTTTGTGTGGACACAAGAAGAAAGTTAATGCTATGCTTTTGTAACTTGGGAGTTAATTGACTCCGAATGATATATACCTCCTGGACATCTGTTCTCTCGACTTAAGCCTCAGTTGCCCTTACTTCCTAGCACCCCAAAAGCAGGGTCCCGAAGAGGGACTGGATGGACCCAGGGCAAGCTGTGAGGTATGTGCTACCCTGGCATCAAAATGGGCCTGGCCGAAGTGCCAAAATGCTTAACTATAAGTTAAGAGCTTGGTCACGGACAGATTGCTGTGATTATCCAAAAAGTAATAACTAGATTCGGACCCTGCTAGGGTTAAGAATGATTAATCCAGCCTGAGCAATGTAGTCTGAGTCTGTGGCGAGATGTTCTGAGGAGAGTCACCCTAGAAGCTCAGTGTATCTCTTTCTGTGACCATACAAAATAAGTAATATTAAGAAGTAGGATTAAGATGCTAATTAAGCTGTTAATTAAGTTACTGGACTGAGGGAAGGGGCAAAACACCTTAAGTGGTGTTCGGCCCATGAGCAAAGGAAGGGCTTTCGTATGTTGATTTTGCTACTGGACTGTGTGTAGCCTCCACGCCCCAAACTGAGGAGTTGTAGAGAGAGTGGAGACTTGGAGAGAGATGACAGAGCGAGCAGGGCAGCGAGACGGAGCGCGGCGAGACTAGCAGGGGGGCAGGGGGAGGAGAATGTAGGGGAAGAATGCAGGAGCAGGCGCGTGGAGAGAGAGGGCCCGGGCTGCGAGAGGGAGCGCGGAGAGATGAGCGGGAGAGACAGGAGGAGACAGGGGTGAGGCGCAGTGTGAGGCTAGAATGGGGAGCTTGGTGGGACTGGAACAGGCGCGTGGGGAGAATGGAATAAAACACAACTGACCACCACCTGGTTTGGCCCTCGTTTTCTCCTTCGTCCGCCCCATGACATGGGCTGCCCCGGCTTGGGGAGGGGCCCGAGTCCATCGAACCTGGGCGACGAGAATGGAGAGCTGCCGGGGCTCTCCCTAGCCACCCGGGGATTATTCACATGGGAGTCATGTTGACCGACAGGGGACACAGGGGCTTCTGGAGAGAGGGTGGCACTCCCGTAGGTCTGAGGGAGTGAGCACTGTCTGAGAGTCACACCCACACGTTCCCCACGATACGGTCCGGTGCACGGGTTCCTGCCTCCTCCCTGTGGAAAGGGTGAGTGATGACTTTTTTAGCTTGCCCTTGGGGTCACAGAGAGAGGAGGGCATGGGGACGGAAGGGAAGGACGATGAGGTGAGAGAATGAGTGTCCCCATATACATTCCAACCGTGTTAGATTTATGTCCTTAAAGAATGTCATGAGGGGCCGGAGCAATAGCACAGCGGGGAGGGCGTTTGCCTTGCACGCGGCAGACCCGGGTTCGATCCCCGGCATCCCATATGGTCCCCCAAGCACCGCCAGGAGTAATTCCTGAGTGCAGAGCCAGGAGTAACCCCTGTGCATCGCTGGGTGTGACCCAAAAAGCCAAAAAAAAAAAAAGAAAAAAAAAGAATGTCATGAGTTTTTTTTTGTTTTTGTTTTTGTTTTTTTATGGAGACTGAGTTGCATCTGGATAGAGCTTTGGGCAACAGTGCCATTTTGGACCATGCTGATCCTTCCAGCATACTACACAGCCCTGAGAAGAGACAAACGCATGCATCCATGAGTGGGTCTGGAGAGTGTCGTGCTGAGCGAAGTTGGAAGGAGAGGGACAGATACAGAATGACCTCGTGCAAGCGGGATGCTAAAGAAACAGAACAGGGGCTGGGCCCATAGTACAGCAGGGAGGGCGTCTGTCTTGTAGGTGGCAGACCTGGTTTTGATCCTTGGCTCACCCTAGGGTCTCCCGAGCCCTGCCAGGAGTGATCCCTGAGTGCAGAGCCAGGAGTGGGCCCTGAGCACTGCCAGGTGTGGTCCACTCCGGCACACACACACACACACACACACACACACACACACACACACACACACACACAAAGTAGGGGTACAACAAATGCCCAAAGACAATAGAGGCTGGTAAGTAGGAATCTGCAGTTGGAATCTTACTACAAGGGAGGAAGTGTTGGGGGGAGGTCTTAGGAAACGGGAGTGGGGTTGGGGGGGGGTGGGGTGGTGGGGGCGGGGGACACCAAGACAATGGAGAAGGGAAGTGGGCCATCTAGGGGAGGGTGTGGCGCTGGAACGCGCCCTGCTGTGTGGAATCCTATCATGAACAGTATTGTCAACCGTGGTGCTAAAAATAAACCAGAGAGATAAATCAATAGGGGCCAGAGGGAAGGTCCGGCGGGAAGGCACTTGCTTTGCAAGCACCCAGCTGGGTTTGGTCCCTGGCACCCACATGATCTCCCGAGCCCCCCCAGGAGGGATCCCTGTTCACTGCTGGGTGTGCCCCCCCCAGCCAGCATAAATAAACGAGACTGAATGTTTGAGCAGCTAATGACAGTGGTCTCAGTGGGGGAGGAAGCAGCGGTGTGTGCTGGGGCCCCTTGACCCTCTTAAGCCCCCCCACAGAGGTGTCCTTAACCCCTCAGGACCTAAACATGGACCAAACACCTCCCCAGCTCATCAGCTTCAGTATTTTCCTTTTTTCCTTTTCTCCACACCTTTTTTTTGGGGGGGGGTCACACCCAGTGATGCTCAGGGGTTACTCCTGGCTAAAGTGATGCTCAGGAATTACCCCTGGCGGTGCTTGGGGGGACCCTATAGGATGCTGGGAATCGAATCCGTGTCGGCCGCGTGCAAGGCAAAGGCCCTCCCCGTTGTGCTATTGCTCCAGCCCCTTCACAGCCCTTGGTACAAGCTAAACCTGCCCTTGTTTGGCATGTTTCCTCTTGGTTCTGGCCTGTCCAGGAAACTCAGAGGTACAGTCCTGTGGTGACGGGGGTCCCCGGGTGGGCTGGAGCGTTTGGGGTTGACAGACGTTCCCTGGCCGGCCATCGATGAGGAGCAGGTTGCAGACAGATCACCAGACAATAACCAACGACTTCCATTCCCGTTAACACCGGCTAAATATACAGGCCAGGGCGACTGTTAGAGAGAGGGGGGAGGGTGACGGGCTGGGAGACAGTGCGGGGGAAGTGTAGCACGAAGGAGTTTAACAGGCACAGGACTTGGGTGTCTCCCTGGGAGTCACTGCGCGTGGCGGCACTGCATGGCTGAGACGAAGGGTGCAAGGGAACAGCCCCGAGCCAGGCCAACCTGCTCGTAATAGAGGGGCAAGACCACAAATTGGGGGGGGGACTGGCGTCCCTTCTGACACTGTCCTCTGCCTTTGTCCTTTGTCCTCTGCCTTTGTGCGGGAGAGAGACCCGCGGGCTTAGTCTCCTCCAAATGTTTCTCCGAGGATTTCCTTGGCCAGGCGAAGCCCACCCATCCCCCACCCCGGGGGGCACAGCTCAGCAGCCCCCGCTGGTCTCCTGGAGAGAGCTTGGCATCCTTGACTCGGGCCGTCCTCACAGATGCAGGCAAGCTTTCGGTAAGGTTTCCTCGGTACCTAATGGCAGCTGGCGGATGTAAGAGTGACATTCTCGGAATCAAAGATCTCTCTGGGGGCTGGAGCGATAGCACAGCGGGTAGGGCGTTTGCCTTGCACGCGGCTGACCCGGGTTCGATTCCCAGCATCCCATAGGGTCCCCTGAGCACCGCCAGGAGTAATTCCTGAGTGCAGAGCCAGGAATAACCCCTGTGAATCGCCAGGTGTTTCCCAAAAAGAAAAAAAAAATCTCTCTGTCCCCTGCGTGGGAGACAGGACTTGTGGCCCACCTGGGGACAGGAAACCCCCCAGGCTGCATTCCAGGCTGCCTCACCTCCATCCCCTACAGATAACAGGCCCCACCGAGCACACTGGTCCCACAGGTCTGGTTCCCTTCTCCCCTTTTCCCGCCCCAGACAACTTAAAAAGCTCCCTTAGTTATTTCCAGATCGCGGCTCTACCCCAAATCACCCGAGGTTTGCAGAGTCCGCTCGAGAGCGCCACCCCCAATCAACTTCTCCTACTTCCTCCACCTTATTCGTCCCTGCCCCTCTGTCCGCACTGGGCAGGGCTCTCCCATCTCACTCCCCAAGAAAGAGCGTTCTCTATTTGGTGGGACTCAGACGGTCTCGTGCAACCCTGGGGCCACAAGTCTGGCAAGAGGGTCCTGAGCGACCCTCTGCGCCAAAAGCACAGCTCTGGAAATGTTCAAGGTCAGCCGGGGAACAGAGCGACCACCGGAGCGTCCCAATGTCATTCCGCACTTGACATTGGGGTAAAAGCTCCGAACCTCAGGAGGAGGGAGTTTATAGACCCCCGCTGGCTGCGGCTCCTTGACGATGAGTTGGATGGCGGGTCACCTCGCTGTCCACCCCGAAAGTGGCGAGCAAGGGACCCTTCATCTACTCTCGCCTGGAACTTCTGGTGTCGAGTGTGCGGCCAGGACGGGAGGGGGCAACGGCCCACCCAGTTAGTACAGCCCCTGTTCCCAGTGACCTGTGTTGGATCTCGTGCTGGCCCTGCTCCCAAACCACCTGGAAGACGTTCCCCGGTAGATTACACACCCGCGGCTTGTCCTTGAGGTGAGAGAGCTTCTCGGAGACCTGCCTTCTCCTGCGGGACCTCTGCGGAAGGAGAAAGGAGAGAAGGACGTTGCATTTCCAGGAAAGAAACGGCGTAGGGGGCTGGTGCGTGTTTCCCCGAAATCTCTCCGGCCCGAGGAGAGACAACAGTGGAAAGCGCTCCTAATTGGGTGGGTTCTGTGAGCGGTCCGGACCTGAGAATAAAACTGGTGAGGTTAGGAAGAAAGAGGCTCAAGACAACACATGCTGATCAAGAGCGTCTTTATTACCAGCCATGCTGGTTTTATACCTTTCTTAGCAGGGGGTTGGTACATGAGTTGTCAATCATCAGGGAAGTGTCTTCTCAGACCAAATAAGGAAAGGTTCGGGGTGTTCTTTGGTGGGCTACAATATTCTCTAAGAGTCGGTTGAGAAATAGTGGGGAGGGGAAGACAAGGGTTTATCTGGCAGGAGCATCTGTCAGGAGGAATGCACAAGGCTTTTAGTGTAGAGGAAGGCATTCTACTCTATGGGCTCTTGGGGTCTCATGGTTAACTGCCCTGGGCTACTTTTACTTCTTGAGTTTAGCTATTTCCTTTGTCACAAGGGCACCTGTGCCTCAGGTTATGCAAACGCTAGTAATGGAATTTTCCGGTTTGTCCAGAGTAAAGGTCGAGGGGCCCTCTTTTGTTCAGGGTCCTGAACAGTCCCCAACAGGCTGGCTTACTTCCTCCCGAGCACAAACCCCCCTCATGTTGCCTGGGTGTGGGAGGAAAGACTGACCTATCGTTTGCTGAGACCTTACTAGGTGGGGACCGCTCCTAGCAGTGCCGGGTGCGGAGTGCAGGGCGGGGGGGTCCGGCCCAGGGCCTGGCACACGCAAGGCATGCTCTCCCAAGGGAGTCACTTCACTAGCCCCCCGGGCTGGTTGTCTGACCGGCAGGGGCTGGTTCCATCTCTCAGCACACAACTGCACAACTGGCCTCTTCTCTCCCGCGTCCTTCGCCTTCAGAGTCTGGAAGTCCAAAGCCTCAACCTCTAGGGCTGGAGTGATAGCACAGCGGGTAGGGCGTTTGCCTGGCACACGGCCGACCCGGGTTCAATCCCCGGCATCCCCTAGGGTCCCCTGAGCACCGCCAGGAGTCATTCCTGAGTGCAGAGCCAGGAGGAACGCCTGTGCATTGCTGGGTGTGACCCCCCCCAAAAAACCCCAAATCAAACAGACACAAAAAACCCAACCTCCCAGCACCCTGGAGAGAGAGCCGGTTGGGGCTGTTAATGGGTGAGTGGAAGCTCTTTGGGAAAAGGACAGCAGACACGAAGGGCAGGAGGACTGGTCCATGGCTGGAAGCCTGCCTCAGTGTGGGGAAGAAGGCAGCGGAGATAGAGGAGGGGCCACCATGACGAGGAGAGATGGAAATGATCTCTCTGGATAGGAACTGTGTGCGGGAAGTAGGGAAAGGGAGAGGCATGCTAACCTCTCAGTACTCTCAGTGTCTGCACTGCAAAGAGTAATGCCCAAAAGGCGGGAGAGAGAGAGAGAGAGAGAGAGAGAGAGAGAGAGAGAGAGAGAGAGAGAGAGAGAGACAGAGAGAGACTGCCATAGAGATAGCCTGGGGGTGGGGGTGGGAGAGAACCTGGGGACACTGGTGCTGGGGAACATACACTGTCACTGTCATACTGTTGCTCATCCATTTGTTCCATCGGGTGCCAGTAACATCTCCATTGTGCGACTTGTTACGGTTTTTGGCATATCGAATGGGGAGCTTGCCAGGCTCTGCCATGCGGGCTCAATACTCTCAGTAGCTTGCTGGGCTCTCCGAGAGGGACAGAGGAATCGAACCCGGGTCAGCCTCGTGCAAGGCAAACGCCCTACCGCTGTGCTATGGCACACTGTATGACTGAAATCCGACCATGAACAGCTTTGTAACTCTGTATCTCAGGGTGATTCAATTAACAACAACAACAGAAAGATGTCTTTCCTGAACTAAAAGGGACAATGTTTCAAGGAAAGAAAACTATTTCTTTCCTTTTTCTTTACTTAAATTTTTTTTTAAATCCTTTAGATTTGTGGGCCACACCCAACTGTGTTTGGGGGCTCCATCTGACTCAGTGCTTGGGGTTTGCAATTAGTGGTTCTCTGGATGGAACCCTAGTCTCTTTTATGCAAAGCAGACACTGCATATGCAAAGCAGTCACTGCATATGCAAAGCAGACACTGCAGCCAGTTGAGCTAAATTAATTCTCTCCCCTTCCTTAACTCTCTCTTTCTTAGCTCCCCCCTTCTTACTTAGCTCTCTCTTCTTACTTAGCTTTCTCTCCTTACTTCTCTCTTCCTCCTACCTAGAACCAGGATGCGACCCCGGGAGGTCTGGCAGCCCTTTTGTTGCTAGGAGGAGGCTGGGAGCCATCGCCCTGAGGCGCGCCCCTGAGGACATATTGCCTTGCCTTATACACCAATCAATACGGCAAGACACATCCTTATTTAAGTGCCATCAGGAGGAATTAAATATAGCTTAAGTCATTCGTTTGTGAGGCCCCTTTAGATCCCCAGGACGTTAGGAGAAAGTGGGCCCTAGGACAGATGAGTCTGCTCCCACACATGTAAGATGTAAGACCCACAGGTGGGGGTCTTAGAACAGATGAGAACTGTGGAGAATTATCGATGAGAATTGTCCTGAGCCCGGGCATAGCTACCTCCAGACGTCAGGAGAACATGACAACGTCCTAACTCAGGCCCACTGGTTGGGCAAAACTCATTCGTCACACTGCTACCCCGAGATCGTGCGTGTCCCGTGTTCGTGGGTTTCACTCAAGGAAAGGCAGCAGAGAAGAGCAAGGCGAGGGCCAGGCTGGCGGGGTGGCTCTCCCACTCTGGGCACTAACTCATCCCCGACCTGGTCTCTTGTTGGCCTGCTTCCCTGCGCCTTGGTGTGGCCCAGCAGGTAGGCACGGGTCCCCTGCTGCACTCACACACCCACCCTGGGCTCACCACCCCACCCTGCAGCCCACCTGCTGAGGAAGAGGAGGAAATTTGGACCTGGAGTCTGGGAGCCCGCAAGAGTCTGGCTGGACCTCTCCGCCCGGCTAAGTTCTCTCCCAGGTCTCTCTGCAGCCTCTCTCTCTCTCTCTCTCTGTCTCTGTCTCTGTCTCTGTCTGTCTCTCTGTCTCTGTCTCTCTCTGTCTCTCTTTGTCTCTGTCTCTCTCTGTTTCTCTGTCTCTCTCTCTGCTTTTTGGGTCACACCCAGCGATGCTCAGGGGTCCTCCTGGCTCTGCACTCAGGAATTCCTCCTGGCGGTGCTCAGGGGACCCTATGGGATGCCGGGGATCCAACCCAGGTTGGCTGCGTGCAAGGCCAACGCCCTCCCCGCTGTGCTATCGCTCCAGCTTCTCTGCAGTCTTTCTTACCTTGGCTTCAGGTACAGGCTAGGAATGGGGCATGTTTCATGTGCACGTGTGTGTGCGTCCTCCTGCTCACCCTGCCTCTGTGTGTGTGTGTGTGTGTGTGTGTGTGTGTGTGTCTTACAGGAAGTGTCCCTCTGCCCTCAACTTCTGTTTCCTGAAGCACAGGGAGGAGAAATTGAGGGAAGGCTGTGAGTGTGAAGCGCGGAAACCTTCTCCAGCTCGCTCCTCTCTGGTGGCTAAATTAAGTGCGGTGCCATGGGGGGGGGGCGGGGGCTGGTGATAATAACCAGGATGTGGGTCACAGGAATACACGAGGCCGTTATTTATTTACTTATTTTTTCCAGTGCTCGGTTTGCAGAATCGCTCGCATGAGAGGACGGGAATTGCTCCTTGGAGAGTGACTCACACGAAGGGGCCCCGTGCAACAACCAGCATGATGGGGGGCCCCAAGGGATGGCAGCCCTTGTGGGGGGGAGTGTGTGGCGGTGTGTGGCCTTGTGGGCTGATGTTCTCTGGGGACTGGCGGGGGAGAATGGGGTGGAGCAGTGACTCCTGCCACCTCCTCTGGCTTCCAGCAGTGGGCTGGTGTGTGTGTGTGTGTGTGTGTGTGTGTGTGTGTGTGTGTGTGTGTGCAGGACAAGTGGTGGAGGGGATGTCCCATGGTGCTTTGCTTCTCAGATAAGAGAGAGGCGGAAGAATCATCTTTCTCTGAGAACGCCCTTGAGAGCAGCCGCCTTCTCCCCACCCCAAGGCGCTGACTGCTGTCGTGGTTTCTAAGAGTAATTCTTAAACGCCTGAATGTAACAAATAAATCATCACTGTCATCACTGTCATTCTGTAGCTCATTGATTTGCTCAAGTGGGAACCAGTAACGTCTCCATGGTGAGACTTGTTGTGACTGTTGTTGGCATATCGAATACGCCCTGGGGAGCTTGCCAGGCTCTGCCGTGCGGGCGGGATACTCTCGGTAGCTTGCCGGGCTCTCCGAGAGGGATGGAGGAATCGAACCCGGGCCGGTCGCTGTGCTATTGCTCCAGCCCTAACAAATAAATAAACAAAATAAATTAGAATAAAACCCTGAGTGTGGTCTGGAGACACAACGCAGGGGTGAAGGTGCCTGTGGCTGATCCCAGTTTGGCCCCTGGCACCACATGGTTCCCTGAGCAGGGTCGGGGGCAGCTGGGGAGGTGCCCGAGCCCCCACTGGGGTGGCTGGAACTCCGCATGCCCCATCTGGGGGCGGGGTGGGGGGTCCGGGCAAGGAATCTCCGGGGCTGTCCACTGCTTGGGAGGCCCCTCTCCCTCTCCACCCCTGTGAAATAGTTCCTTCGTGGAGAAAGCCCCTCTCCACCTCTGGTCTCCCATGGGCAGAGTGAGGGGGCCCAGGCGAAGGTCTCTGCAGGCTCGCGGAGTCCAGCGTGTCGCAGGGCAGGGTCAGATGCGTGTCGGGGCAGCCTGGTCTTAATCCCAGCCTGGCTGGGGAGCCGCCACCGAACCGTGAGTCTCGGGAAGGGTCTGCGGGCCTCCCGGGTGTCTGGGCTTGGGAACAGATGTCCATGGGGCAGGCGCGGGGAGAGCGGATGGCGTGGCTGACTGCTGTGGGCCTGGCGGGGACTTGGCGCCCGGGAGTGGTGGGCGAGGCTTGGGAGGGTGAGACCGGCGTGGCACGCCTGTGGCTTGCAGGGCGGAAGAAGTTTGCCCCATCAATCAGCGTGTGCGGTGTGAGCCAGGCTGTTCTTTCCCTCCCTTCTCACTACAAGTGAAATAACCATGTGTCTCTCTGCCCTGTTCTCTTCTTCTTCTCTAAGGCTCATCCGGCTGCCCTGGGCATCCTGATCCAAGAAGACTTGCTCGCTACGGACGGGCCTGGGTAATGCCTTTTGTTTTTTTTTCTTTTTGGGTCATACCCGGCGATGCACAGAGGTTCCTCCTGGCTCTGCACTCAGGAATTACTCCTGGCGGTGCTTGGGGGACCCATATAGGATGCTGGGAATTGAACCTGGGTTGGCTGCATGCAAGGCAAACGCTTTCCCCACTGTGCTATCGCTCCAGCCCTGGGCCTGGGTCACTGTCACTGTCACTGTCATCCCATTGCTCATCAATTTGTTTGAGCGGGTGCCAGTAACGTCTCTCATTGTGAGACCTATTGTTAGTGGTTTTTTTTTTTTTTTTTTTGCATATCCAGTACGCCACAGGTAGCTTACCAGGCTCTGCCATGTGGGTGGGATACTCTCAGTAGCTTGCTGGGCTCTCCGAGAGGGACGGAGGAATCGAACCCGGGTCGGCCGCATGAAAGGCGAACGCCTAACTGCTGTGCTATCGCTCCAGCCCCCGGCCTGGGTAATACTTACAAAATGAAAGCTTTGCCTTTTACACAGAGGGCTCTGCAGCATTTGGCACAGTTGTGAGAGATAACGTAGACAAATAACCCAGATAAATCCGACGCGCTTGCAGATGCAGTTTCCTCCAGCGGTCACATTGGGAAGACCAGGCAGGGCGCCAAGCAGCGAAGAGTTGAGTTCAACAACCACAGACCAGCCAGTTCCCGCTTCCAGTGCCAGCACCCCTGACCTCTCTTCCTCAGGCACTGCTGGGTGCAGCCAAGGTGGCCCGAGCAGTCGCAAATAGGCCGAGACACCCCCAAGCACTGAAGGGGTGGTCCGAGGGGGCGCTGTGTGTGGATAAGCGCCCCTCCACTCTCTCTCCAACCCTGCGCGGTTATCGGTCTGTTTGTGTTTTGGAGCCACTCTCGGTCAATGGTCAGGGCTTCCTCCTGGTCCCGTGCTCAGGGGCCACTCCTGGCAGGCTCATCTGACCCTGGGTTGACTGCACACAAGTCAAGCTCCTTACTCGCTGTACTATCTCTCCAGCCCTGCACACTTTGCCCGATTTGCTCGAGCGAGCACCAGTAACATCTCCATGGTGAGACTTGTGACTGTTTTTGGCATATTGAATACACCACGGGGAGCTTGCCAGGCTCTGCCGTGCGGGCGGGATACTCTCGGTAGCTTGCCGGGCTCTCCGAGAGGGGCAGAGAAATTGAACCCGCATCGGCCGTGTGCAAGGCAAATGCCCTACCTGCTGTGCTATCACTCCAGCCCTGGGCCTGGGTCACTGTCACTGTCACTGTCATCCCGTTGCTCATCGATTTGTTCGAGTGGGCACCAGTAACGTCTCTCATTGTGAGACCTATTGTTACTGGGTTTTTTTTTTTTGGCATATCCAGTACGCCACGGGTAGCTTACCAGGCTCTGCCGTGTGGGCGCAATACTCTCGGTAGCTTGCCGGGCTCTCCGAGAAGGACGGAGAAATCGAACCCGCATCAGCCGTGTGCAAAGCAAATCCCTACCCGCTGTGCTACCGCTTCTTCATTACTACATTAAGAAAAAAAAAAAAAGCAACCGGTTTTCCAGCTTTCCACATTTTATGTGCCCACTGGCCATGTTCGAGTAATTATTCTTCTCTCTCCTCTCCTACTTTCCTCAGAGGTACATGTGACTGTGTTTTTGTTTTGCTTTTTTCTTTTTCTTATCGAGGCACCGAGATGTGTAATCCCGTGACTCCTCCCTCGATGTGCTCGTCTTTCCAACATGGTATCCTCTGCCAGCGTGCTGGCCCCTCCTCAGGGGCCCCAAGGGCCCCTCCCTTCTCACCTCTCCGCCCTGACCCCCCAGGCAAACTCAGTCCTGATGTTTGGGTTTGGTTCTGGGGTCACACCTGGTGGTGCTCAGGGCTTACTCCTGGCTCGACACTCAAAAATGACTCCTGGCTGTGCTGGGGTGCCGGGGATCGAACCCTGGTTGGTCCCACCCAAGGCAAGTGCCTTACTCGTACTATCTCACCAGGCCCCATCAGTTCTGATATTTTCTTTTTCTTTTTTCCTTTTTGGGTCACACCTGGCAATGCACAGGGGTTACTCCTGGTTCTGCACTCAGGAATTACCCCTGGCGGTGCTCGGGGGACCCTATGGGATGCTGGGAATCGAACCCGGGTTGGCCGCATGCAAGGCAAACGCCCTCCCGCTGTGCTATCGCTCCAGCCCCAGTTCTGATATTTTCATGTGATTGAAATTTGCTTTTCCCTAATGCCCAGTGATGTGGAATATTTTTCCATCCCTTTTTTTTTTGGCCTTGCTCACATCTGCTTTGTTGAAATATTTATTTGTGCCTTTGCTTATTTTAGAATAGCATTGTTAGCTTGAAACATTTAATGAAATTCAATTTTTTTTTCTTTTTGGGTCCCACCCAGCAATGCACAGGGGTTACTCCTGGCTCTGCACTCAGGAATTACTCCTGGCAGTGCTCGGGGAACCCTATGGGATGCTGGCAATGCTGGGAATCGAACCCAGGTCGGCCTCGTGCAAGGCAAACGCCCTCCCCGCTGTGCTATTGCTCCAGCCCCTGAAATTCTATTGACGTGGGGACCATAGTTGGCCATGCCCAGGGCTACTCACAGCTGAGAGACCAGAGGTCACTCCCGATGGTTCTGGGAGTGGGGCCAGGTGGTGCTCAGAGACAAGTCGCAGGCCTCCCCCTGTGCAAAGTCAGTGCTCCAGCCCTCTGAGCTGGCGCCCTGGCCCCCGTTTCTTCACGAGTCTTGTTTGTTTTACTGTTGAACTTCAAAAGTCTTTCTATTTTCCAGTTTCTGGTCCTTGGGTAAATATGTGGTCTGTCTGCTCACCGTCTGTGGGTTTTCCTCGCTCCCTCCTTCGGCAGGACCGTTTGCAGAGAGCAGTTTGACATTTTGATGGAGTCCAGTGTATCCTTGTTTGCTCTGATCGGTGCTTTCGGGGTCAAGTTCCGAGGGTTTCCATCTCCCCCTCCATCACTCCCACCGGACATGGCTCCCGCCCCCCGTCTTACCGTCTATTAAGTCCTGGCAGGGTGTGGAATGATTCCTCCCACTGTGTTCTCCCGTTTCAAACCTTGTTTGAATGCTTCTAGGTCTTTGCCTTCCCATATACATTTTTAAAATAAACTCATCTATCACCATAAAAAAAAAATCTTGCTGGAGCTGTGACAGGAATTGTGCTAAATCTGGAGAGAAGTTTGAGGAATAATTGATATCTTTACTATGTTGAGCTTTCCAAACCACGAACACCATATGCCTCGTCGTTTATTTAGATCTTTGATTTCTTCAACAGTATTGTATAACTTTCGGCATGCGCGTCCTATCCAGGCCTGGTTAGATTTCAGTCCAAATATTTCCCCTTGTGGAGTGGCTAGAAACGCTATTGTGTTTTTTTAAATTTTGCTTTCTACGTGTTCATCGGCAGACTATAGAAACAGAATTGATTCTTGCTTCTCTTGTTGTATTTTTGCACTATGGCTGAATTCGCTCCAGGAGGTATTTTATTTTGAGATTTAAAATAAATTCTATATAGGAAATGACATAGTCTGTCATAGGTGATACAGTTTTATTTTCTCCTCTCCAGTCTGTATGCCTTCCTCACTGCCCTTGGCTATGTGTTTGAATACACACAATAAAAAATTCATCATCTTCCCCCTTTGAAAGGTGCAGTTCAGTGGTGTTAAATGCATTCCCATGCTGTCACAGAGTACTCAGCATAGCACCCACCCTCCCATAACTCTTTTCATCCTAAAATACGCCCAAACTTTATACCTGTTAAACAGTAACTATCCTCCCCTTCCTCAAGTCCCTTGCAACCACCATTATTTTATTTATTTATTTATTTATTTTTGGGTCACATTCAGTGTTACTCAGGGGTTACTCCTGGCTCTGTACTCAGAAATTACCCCTGGCAGTGCTCGGGGGGCCATATGGGGTGCCAGGGATTGAACCAGGGTTGGCCTCGTGCAAGGCAAACACCCTACCCACTGTGCTATCGCTCCGGCCCTCCATTCTTCTTCTTGAGCGCTCCTTGAACCATCACCTAAGTAGACTCAGGCTGTATTTCCTTCCCTCAAACGCCCAGCCTGCTGGGCTATTGTCGCTCCAGCCCCAGAATCTCTCTGCTTTTTGAAGGCTGAATCATGTCTCCTTATAAGCCAGTTGGTGGACACTTGAGTTGTGTTTCCTCGATGTGGTTGTGAATTACGTGGCTCTCAGCGTGGGGGCTCACCTCTCAGAGACAGTGTTCTAAGATAGCTCATGCATTTTTCCAGATGTGTACTTGTGTCATGTGTAATTCTCTTCCAATCTTTAGATGAATATGTAATTCTCTTCTTCTCTTTAGAGGTTTAGGTAAAAATAATTCATACTGTTTTCTTTTTCTTTTGCTTTTTGGGTCACACCTGGTGATGCTCAGGGGTTACTCCTGGCTCTGCACTCAGGAATTACTCCTGGCGGTGCTCGGGGGACCATATGGGATGCTGGGGATCGAACGCAGGTTGGCTGTGTGCAAGGCAAATACTGTACCCGCTGTGCTATCACTCCAGCCCCCATACTGTTTTCTTGAGTGGTGGGACGGTTTTAGTCACAGGACACCAGGATCCCACCCACCCTAACACTTGTTTTCTGTTTTGTTTTTTCTGTTTCTGTCAGCAGCCACTCTCCTGCTGTGAAGTGGTATCTCATTGTGGTTTTGATTTACATTTCCAATGGCGGGAGATGTTAAGTATCTTTTTAAGTCCTTATCTTGGCCATTCAAAGCTCTTCTGTGGAGATGCATCTCCCAAGTCCTGTGTCCATTTTTGCAATGAGTTTTAAAACTTATCATTTTTGAGTGTTAGGGACTCTTCTTTGTTATGGATTTTCATATTTCAGAGAGGGGGTAATATCTGATGGGCGCTCCTATCGGATCAGCTCAGGTTGCCCAAAGCATGACTCACGCCCTTAGTTAGACCTATCGAGCGGAAGATTTTAATTCCTTGTCAGATATGTGATTTGCAAATCTTTGCTCCCACTCTCTGGAAGAGTCTTCTTGTGCGGGTAGTGTCTTTTGAGGCACAGAACTGAGAACATCTTGTTTTTAAATCATTGTTTTATTAAAAAATTTTTTTTATTTGGTTACAGTGGAATTACAAGGTTATTAATGGTTGGGTTCCAGGCACACAATGTTTCCACATTGTTCCCTTCAGGGGTGCCCACCTTCCTCCACCAACGCCTCCCCACCCCCCTTCGCCTCCCACTCACTGGTCTGTTTCTGTGAGAGGTGTTTTGTCGTTGTTTTTTTGAAGTCCTATTTGTCGATTTTTTTCCTTTTGTTATTTGTGCCTTTTGTCCTAGCTAAGAAATCATGGCCAAGTCCAAAGTGGCAAAGCTTTTGTCCTGTGCTTTCTTCTAAAAGCCTTATTGTTAAGGTCTTTTGTTGAGTTCATTGATCCATTTTGAAGGTTTTTTAAAAAATGTAGGGTGTTAAGTAAACGTTTAGCATTTCCTTTTTATTGCCCAGTCTTGTCTTGCTGTGCTAAACAGAACCTTTCAGTCTCCCGAGGAGTGGAAGTGGTGAAAGGGTCCCTCCGTGCCTTGCTCCTGATCTCAGGGTGGAACTGTCTTGTCTTTGCCATCCTGTCAGCAACAGATGCTTCTGGAGATGATTGGCATCTGACTGAGGAAGTGCCCTTGACTTACGTTTTTACTGAGAGTTCCTTTTTGAAAATAAAGCTCATAAATGGTGTTGAATCATGTTAAATGTTTTTCTGTACTAACTTTTGTGAACATGTGATTCTTCTTCATTTTATTTATTTATTTATTTATGTATTTATTTATTGCTTTTTGGGTCACACCCGGGGATGCTCAGGCATAACTCCTGGCTCTGCACTCAGGAATCACTCCTGGTGGTGCTAGGGGGACCATATGGGATGTTGGGAATTGAACCTGGGTCGGCCGCCTGCAAGGCAAATGTGCTATTGCTCCAGCCCCTTATTTTATTTATTTATTTATTTATTTGTTTGTTTATTTGCTTTTTCAGGTCACACCCAGTGATGCACAGGGGTTAATCCTGGCTCTTCACTCAGGAATCACTCCTGGCAGTGCTTGGGGGAACCATATGGGATGCCGGGGATTGAACCCAGGTCAGCCACATGCAAGGCAAACACCCTACCCGCTGTGCTATCACTCTGGGCCCCCCCCCCTTATTTTATTTTTTTTTTTAGGAAAAACAATATATACTTATATTTGCTTATTTATTTGGGGTTGTTTTTTGAGGGGGGGAATCAGACCTAGAAATGTCCAGGGATTACTCATGGATCTGTTTTTAGCCCAAGTGACCCCTGGCAGAGCTTGGGGGAAACTTGTGTGGTACCAGGGATTCAAACAGGGTCGCTGTGTACAGGGTAAATGCTTTTCCTCCTGTCTTATCTTTCCTAAACGATATATAATTTAGGTGGACTTTGAGATTCAAGTAATGGGATAAACCAGGTTAAAATTGAGATCCAGGGGTACTAGGTATCCTTGCTAAACAAGAGGGTCCCAACATCATAAGATTCTCATCCCAAGTACACCGGGTCCGGGCCGACGGGTGTGCGGAGAAACACCCTCCGGGGACAGCTGCTGGCTGTTCTCCTTAATGCCAGGTACACACATGTTTCACAGAGGCTCTCAGCTTCCAAGAAGGTCCAATGACAGAAAGTCCAGCACTGTGGGCCTGTCCCCTCCCACTCTGCTTCCCCCCGGCCCCATCCCCGTCAAGGCGAGACGCTGCAGTTAGGATGACTTGCTCAGCGTCCACGACAGCTTCTGTGTCTAGGGCTCACGGGACTAGGAGGTCGAGTGAGGCTCAAGGCCGAACACCCGGTGCTGGCTGACGCGCTGTTCTTGCCACCTTTGCCCCGATACTCCCTCTTTTTTTTTTTTCGCTTTTTGGGTAACACCCGGCGATGCACAGGGGTTACTCCTGGCTCTGCACTCAGGAATCACCCCTGGCGGTGCTCAGGGGACCATATGGGATGCTGGGAATCGAACCCGGGTTAGCCACGTGCAAGGCAAACGCCCTCCCCGCTGTGCTATTGCTCCAGCCCCCAGATACTCCCTCTTGCAAGGCTTTGCTTGTGGGTCGCTTTGCAAGGTCGGGTCTGATCTGCTCCAGTGCCCGTCAGCATGGTGAGAGACGGCAGTGGGAGAGGGTGCTGGTCCCTAACCTAGCTACTTCCCGCTCCTCTCTAAGCTCTTGCACTGAGTGTCAACAGTCATAGACTGGGAAGCACCCGGGGAACATGAGGGCTGTTTTATAGGTGAAGACTCTGGAGCTTGGAGAGGTGGCGGGACCGGCCTGAGGCTAGCTGGTGATGGCCTCCTGGTGATGCAGCAGGGTGGCTTCCACTGAGCACTGCTTATTGAGTTCCCACCCACTGACTTCTTTGGTTTCGTCATCTCTGAGAGAGCTCATAATCATCAGAGTCTTAGGATGAGACATAATATTTAATTGCTTTCTTTTGGGGGAGGGGAGCTGTGATGGGTGGGGGGAGAGTTTGTGCCCCACCCAAAGGTGCTCAGGGCTTACTCCTGACTCTGTTCAGGAATCATTCCTGGCGGTGCTTGGGAGACCAGATGCAACACTGGGGATTGACCTGAGACCGGCCCCATGCTAGAAAAACACTTTACTCGCTGTACAATATCTCTGACACAACGGTCATTTTTTTTTTTTCTTTTTGGGTCACACCTGGCAATGCTCAGGGGTTCCTCCTGGCTCTGCACTCAGGGATTACTCCTGGCGATGCTCAGGGGACCATATGGGATGCTGGGAATTGAACCTGGGTCGACTGTGTGCAAGGCAAACACCTTACCTGCTGTGCTATTGCTCCAGCCCCTCCCCCCGTCACTTTTTTTAATATCACTTTTTCTAGTTAAGTCTTTAAAAAAGGACTCGGTGGAGTAGATGCTTAATATCAATAGACCCACTTTACAGATTAGGGGAGTGAGGCTGAGAAAGACAGAGGCGGCTATCCGAGGTCTGGTTCCACAATGAGCCTGTTCAGCGGCTGTCCATTACCGTTTCCTTAGTGAAGAGGAGCCTTCACTTCCTTTTGGGCAGGGGGAGTTCCCAAGTGGTACTCAGGAGGCCTTGGGGGCACCATCAGTGGTTCACAGACTCAGGCTGGCATATAGACTCCATGCCGCTCAGGCCCTGCTGGCATCGGGGGCCTCTGAGAACACACCTGTAGCCTCCTGGGCATCCAGATGGTGCCAGGAATGAAACCCAGGTTGGGTTTAATTGTAGGCAAGGCATGTGCTCTAACCACTGTGCTCTCTGTTTTTTGCTGCATTTATTCTGGGTAGATTAGTCAGACAGTTCTCATACACCAGATAAGTTCCTCCTAGATTCTGCTCATCATGTTGGTGCGTCCCTACTGGTTGGGGGCATTTATTCTGGTGTGTTGAACAGCTGAAAGGCATTTATTCTAGTTCTGTATGACCGAGAAGGACTAAGAGATGAAGACCATGATTCAGCCATATTATTTTGCTTTTTTTTTCTCCCTAACAAGAAAACTCCTTATTAAAAACAACAGTTTAACTATTAGGCTATGCCTTAATTATAACCTCTGGTTTACAGTTCTTAAGAAAAGATATGATTAGGATCCAATGAAAATATGGCAGTGAGTATAAGCTGTCCTGTTCAAGTACTGTTTTCAATTATTCCTCACCCAAGCTTTGGCTCGCTTTAATCTTTTATATTTTCTTTAAGTGTTTCCAGGCATTGTAATGCTATCTTGCCTGGCCCAGCTTCCAGGAACCTAAAAAAAAAAAAAACAAAACAAAATGGGCGCTTAGCAGCTTTAAGCAGAGACAGGACATAATGAGGAATTCCCTGGGCCTTTTGACTTTGCTGTGTGGAGAGTTATTCATGCCTAACTTCCCCATTCTTTTGTCTGCTTATTTATCCTGCTCGAACCCCTTTGCTCAGTTATGCATTTATTCAGCAATGTCTCGAAGACTGTCTGGTTGTTTTTTTTTTTTTTTTTTTTGCTTTTTGGGTCCCACCCAGCAATGCACAGGGGTTATTCCTGGCTCTGCACTCAGGAATTACTCCCAGCGGTGCTCAGGGGACCCTATGGGATGCTGGGAATCAAACCCCGGTTGGCCGAGTGCAAGGCAAACGCCCTCCCCGCTGTGCTATGGCTCCAGCCCCCTCAAAGACTGTCTTATTATAGCCCTACTAGGTACTACGTGGCGCACAGTGACTCTCAAAGGCCTTTGTGGTGTTGAGAGCTCCTTTCTCATTTTCGACTGCTTTTTGTCTCATTCATTTTTCATGTTTGTAGATTGTCACAGTAAAATCTGTAGAAAAGATCTTGCGACTAAGCTGAGGGCTCCTTGGCAGGCAAGGACGGTGTCTGGTGGTCCCTGCAGCCTCCCACCTCACAAGGGCGGCCCAGGATGCTTGCTCCCTCCTGCCGTTCCCCACCCATGAGGTGCCGGAGCCCAGAAGATGCTACAGCTTTGGGCATCTGTTTTTGCCATCCCTAACATTATGGCCCTTTATTTAATTTTTTTAATTGAATCACTGTGAGGTATACAGTTACAAAATTGTTCATGATTGAGTTTCAGTCATACAGTATTCCAACACCTGTCCCTTCACCAGTGTACATTTGTGCCACCAATATCTCATTTCCCTTTTGTGCCCCCCCGCCAGCCTGCCTCTATGGCAAACACTTCTCTCTCTCTCTCTCTCTCTCTCTCTCTCTCTCTCTCTCTCTCTCACATCCCTTGAAGGCACTGTGGTTTGCAATACTGTTACGAAGAGGATATCATACATTATGCTCCTCTGGCTTTTTCCTCTCCACGAGACAGATGTGTGGAAAAGGCAAAACTGATTCCTGCTATTTCGCTTGTCTTCTGATACGATGCTTTTCACTCTCAATGAAACGTTTGGGTCCCTTAATGACTAGTTCAGATACCAAACCGGCGGTCTCTCCCTTCTCCTCCACAGTCTCCGTGGAGAATCATTGCTTGCTCTATGTTCTCATGTCAGCTTCTCTTACATCTCCACTCATTGATCCAGTCAACCGACCTTTCATTTAACAACTATTTAGCAGATGCCTGTTTGTGAGCCACTTCAATGGACCTGCCGCCCAATGCTGGGGAAACGTTTTTGTGTGGCGTGTCTAGTTTCTTGGATCAGGCATTTGCCGCTCTGATTGCCTGTCATAACCCACAGGCACTGACGGGAAAGGTCTTCCTGTCTGTTGTGACTGACACAGAGGAAAGTATAGCACAGGGGGTAGGGCATTTGCCTTGCATGTGGCCGACCGGGTTCGATTCCTCCACCCATCTCGGAGAGCCTGACCCTCTCGGAGAGCCCGGCACGCTACCGAGAGTATCCCGTATACCAGGGCCTGGCAAACTCCCTATGGGGTATTTGATATGCCAAAAACAGTAACAAGTCTCACAATGGAGATGTTACTGGCGCCCGCTTGAGCAAATCAATGAGCAATGGGATGACAGTGCTACAGTGCTTATCCAGCAGTGCCTACCTACCTTTTCTCCAGGTTTCCTTAAGTTGATGTTTCCTTTTTCTTTTTAAGTTTTGTAGGTTATGAGACTGACGCGCTGCCTACTGAGCTAAGACGGCACCTTGGACTACACTAGCACGCTACAGTGATGAACAGAGACGTTACTGGCTCCCGCTTGAGCAATCAATGAGCAATGGGATGACAGTGGCAGCGATAAGTTTTGTCTGCTATTTTACTTTAGTTAGACACAGAGGAATTCCTGCTTAAATCTGTGTTGCTTAAAAGTTGTTTTGACCTTGGGTTGTCGCAATAGTATTAAAGCTTATGGAACTGAGGTGCAAAATTACTGTACCCCCACCACCACCTATGTGCCCATGACCCTCCACCAGTGTCCCCGTGTCACCTCTGGTGTGATCTTCTTCACTTCTCACTCTTTGTTAATTCGTTCTGCCGTCCAAGGCCTAAAGGCCAGTATCAAATATCCTTGTTTGCTATTGTCTATTCCCCTATTTCGTCCCTGAGCACCCCACAGATGAGTGAGTCCATCAAGTATTTGTTCTTATCTCTCTGACTTATTTTGCTAACTACAATGCCTCCAGTTCCATCCACGCTGATGCAGACAGCCTGATTTCATCACTTCTTCCTAGTCTTGCCTAGCGTTCCACTGTGAATATCTGTTGTAACGTCTCTCATCCACTCACCTGGACTTGGATATTTGGGGTGTTTCCCCATTCGGGCTATTGTACTGAGAGCAGTACAATATCAGTGAACATAGGCGTTCATTGATCCCTTTTTTTTTTTTCTCTTTGGGTCATACCTGGCGATGCTCAGAGGTTACTCCTGGTTCTGCACTCAGGAATGACTCCTGGAGGTGCTCGGGAGACCATATGGGATGCCGGGATAGAACCAGGGTCGGTTGTGTGCAAGGCAAAAATGCCCTACCCGCTGTGCTATTGCTCCGGCCCTCGCATTGATCTTTTTAAATTGACATTTTTGTCTTTTGAGAGTAGATGCCAAGAAGTGGGATTGCTAGATCAGAGGGGAGTTCTATTCTTACTTTTCCGAGAAATGTCTATACTGTTTTCCATCGAGTACCACATCCCTGCCAATGTCACAGAAACCTGACCAAGAAACAGGTGGCACTTGAGAAATCCGAGGGTGGTGCCAGCTTCATTCCACACATGAACTCAACCTGGCTATTGCCAAAGAGGATCAAGCCTCAAGCATGGTCCACAAAAAGCTTTTACAAGCGAATTACAGGCTACATTGCTTCTTGAGAGGGAAATTTTTTTTTGGGGGAGGGTTACACCCGGCGATGTTCAGGGGTTACTCCTGGCTCTGCACTCAGGAATTACTCCTGGCGGTGCTCAGGGGACCATATGGGATGCTGGGAATCAAACCCGGGTTGGTGCATGCAAGGCAAACGCCCTACAAGCTGTACTGTTGCTCCAGCCCCAGGGAGGGAAAATTTTTTATTTAATATATACTGGAGGAGAGAGATAGTACAGTGGATAGGGCTCTTGCCTTGTATGTTAGTTCACAGCATCCCGTATGGTCCTGTGTGATCTCTGAGTGCCAGGAGTAAGCTCTGAGCATTGCCAGGTGTGGCCCCCAAACAAATAAACAAAAACACATACAATGGTTCTAACATATACAGTGATTGGCACAATCAGTGATTAGTACAATTAGTACAATTAGTACCTCGGTGGGGGGTTGGGTTGAATTTCCCTCCCTGCCCCAAGCAGAACCTTGGCAGCCGAAAACCTCCAGAACGCAGCTGCAGCCACGCTCAAGGCCACTCTCCACACGCTCTAATGAGCCTCTCCCATGAGGGAGACAACGAAGGAACCCAGGTACGCGGGACCCATGGCTGAAACCTCCAAACCTGCTCGGATTGGAACTGGGCCTCCTCCACCCAGCTCCCCAGTTTTCCAGTAGCTTGGCAGCCACACCCCATGGTACCCCGGTACCGTGTAATCTCATCAACGGCCAGGATCCAGAGACTATGAAATAAAACTCCCAAAAGAGAGCAGTGCAGTGTTTCCTGGAGCATACATATATTTGCTTATCGTTTCTGTGACCTTGCTTCTCTTCAAGCAACTTAAGCAACCTGATCAGCCTTGCTCCCTTCTCTGTTCTTGTCCTAATTTTGTGATTTACGATCTATTCCTCTTCGCCCAGCTCCTAGACTGGGTCACTCAGAGGTCTGCGTCTAATTTTCCTGTTGTTTGGGTTTTTCTGATGTGAGCCTTCTCATCATTGTGAGATGAGGCTGCACTGCTTTGATTTGCACTTCCCTGATGATAAGTGACGATCAGCACTTTTTCACATGCCTATCAGTCATCTGCCTTCTTTGGGGAGGTGTCTGCTCCTCTCCTCTCCTCTCTCTGTTTTTTAGTGGGGTTATTGGATTTTGTTGTTGTTGTTGAGCTTTGTGAATGTTTTATACATCTTGGATACTAGTCCTTTGTCTGATATATTACGTGCAAATATTTTCTCCCATTCAGTAGGGTGTTTTAAGAAAATTTTACACTAAATTTCTTTTATTTTTCTTTCTTTTTGGGTCACACTCGGCAGTGCTCAGGGGTTACTCCTGCCTTATGCACTCAGCAATTACTCATGGCAGTGCTCAGAAGACCATATGGGATGCTGGGAATCGAACCCAGGTCGGCTGTGTATAAGACAAACACCCTACCTTCTGTGCTATCGCTCGAGCCCCTACACTGAATTTCTCTTGCCATGCAAAAACTTTCTATGGCTAGAGAGATTAGTGCAGGGACAAGGCACATAGCAAGTCCCAATTCCACCCTTAGCACCACACTTGGGTCCTCTGAACCCCACCAGGAGTGATCCCTGAGTGTTGTTGATATGGATCAAAAAGCAACCCCTTCCCCCCAAAAAAAAACCAATAAAAAAATAAAAAAGGCTTTAAAATTTGATGTAGTTCCACTTGTTTATTTGTCTGTTTTTCTGTCACATCATTGAAGACACCTCTGAGGTCCTTATCTTGGAGAGTTTTTCCTGTGTTTCCTTAATGTTGTTTATATTTTGTGGTTTAATCTTTTAATCCACTTGGAGTTAACTTTGGGATTGGTGTGAAAAATAGTTCCACTTAAAAAAAATAAAACATGGGGGCTGGAACGATAGCACAGCGGGTAGGGCGTTTGCCTTGCACATGGCCGACCTGGGTTCGATTCTCAGCATCCTATATGGTCCCCTGAGCACTGCCAGGAGTAATTCCTGAGTGCAGAGCCAGGAGTAAACCCTGAGTATTGCTGGGTGTGACCCAAAAAGCAAAAAAAATTAAATAAATAACAAATAAAACATGTGTCCATCCTGTTTCCCCAACACCATTTACTGGAGACTTTCCTTGTGCTACTTCATGTATCCAGCGATAGCATAGTGGGTAGGGCATTTGCCTTGCATGTGGCCGACACAGGTTTGATTCCTTCGTCCCTCTCGGAGAGCCTGGCAAGCTACTGAGAGTATCCCGCCCGCACGGCAGAGCCTAGCAAGCTCCCTGTGGTGTATTCGATATGCCAAAAACCGTAACAAGAAGTCTCACAATGGAGATGTTACTGGTGCCCGCTCGAGCAAATTGATGAACAACGGGACAACTTCATGTATCCAGATCTTTAGTCACAAATTAACCGTCCCTAAATTTGTGTATTTCTCTTTGAGCTACTTTAAAAGCATAACAAAACGATTATTGTCTGCAGTGTGAGAGAGGATGCAAAAAGAGAAAAACAAACCAGGATAGAGTTTATACAATCAGGGTGCCACCACGGTGATTAGAAAAACATGGATTGATTGATCTCAACCCCCTGAGGGAAACTTGATTGCCTTATTATTGATGTCATCTTTGGTATCCTTTCAGCCGGTCCTCTGCTCTTTGGCTTTCTGCATACCGCTCTGCTGCCGCTCCTGCTTTCAAAAAGAGGAAAACTGACACTCAGAATGACCTTTGTGACATGGCGAGTCAGGAATTGAGACGTGGGGACAAGTAGGCAGCTTTTGATTTTTAATCATTTCTATGAAATCAAAAGATCAGCAGCAGCATGTTGGATTTGCTATACTTTGAGTTCTTATTAGGGCCAAGATTTTAGTTTTTAATTTAAAAAATTTTTAGTCATGATGATTTGTTACAGGCATTTAATGTTCCAACCCCAATGCCACCACCGCTGTCACCGTCCCTCCACCATTGTCTTCGTCCTCCCAACCACCTCTCAAGCCTGCCCCTGTAGCAGGCCTGCAGTAATTTACTTTGTATTGCTTGATACCATTCAATGGCTAACAGAACAATCGAAAAATTATTTCCGTAGAAGAAAATTTGTGAAAATTGTTGTGTCTCACTGCGGGGACATTAATACCTTTTCTGAGGTTTTGCTAAACTATTGTTGCAAGGCTGGAGCGATAGCACAGCGGGTAGGGCGTATGCCTTGCATGCGGCCGACACGGGTTCGATTCCTCCGTCTCTCTCGGAGAGCCCGGCAAGCTACCGAGGGTGTCACGCCCGCACGCCAGAGCCTGGCAAGCTCCCCGTGGCGTATTTGCAAGTCTCACAATGGAGACGTTACTGGTGCCCACTGGAGCAAATCGATGAACACTGGGACAGTGCTACCGAGCTACAGTTGTTGCAAGTTAAGCTTTTCGTGTTAATGTTTTTGTTAGTTGACATTGGTTGGCTTCTGTGTTATATTCCATCCAATCTGCTGTGCTCCTACTGGGATGTCAGTGTTGTAGAGTTTGGACATGTGGCAGAGCCACGAATGTGGTGGGCCAAGATTTTCATATGTACTCCCTTTCCCAACGTCCTTATTTAAAAATAAATATAATCAGGGCAGAGAGTACAGGGGGTAAGGTCTCGCCTTGCGTGCCATCAACCACGGATTCCAGGTATCACATATGGTCCCCCGAGCCCTGCCAGGAGTGATCCCTGAGCACAGGAATGGAAGTAGACCCTAAACACAGCTGGGTGTGCCCCCCACCCAAATTGTAATAATATTCAGTGAAACATCAAGTTTCACTTGAGGTCTTATTTTTTTCCACCGAGTTTCCAATACCTAGTTGCACATCTGTGCTTTATTTTTTGCTCTCTCTATTTTTGAACCAGATGAAAGGAGCACATAGAGGTTGTGATTTCTAAATTTTCAAGACTGCATCTCCCGGAATATTTAGGAAGAGAATCAGAAGATTCCTTTTACATAACTAAAAAAAAAATCAATGCTGGCACCAAGGATAATAGTTTCACGATCTATTGTCTTGTCACTCTTCAAACGTTCCCAGTTTTTCTTCCTTTCCTTTCCTCTTTCTTCCAACCTAGGATGTAATCAAAGGCTATGTTTCATATTTACTTTTCACATTTGTTTAGTCTCCTTTAATTTGTGGCCGATTCTCAGCTCTTTTTCTTCTTTCAGGTCTTGTGTTGTTTTGGAGAGTACAATCTAGTTATTTTGCAAAAAACAAAACAAAACAAAACTGTGTCCCTCGGATTTGTTTGATGTTTGTGCAGGGAAAGATCGGGGTTCAATATGATTCGAAAGGAGAGTGACACCAGCGAGGCTGTGTACTTTTCAGTTCATCACACCAGGGGGTTTAAAATGCCGGTCCACTCCATCCCAGCCTTGCTATGACCTCCTGGTGACAGTCATGCTTGGGGGAATTTCAGAGCCAAGATTTTCCTTTGTGGTGATGGGCGATGTGGTAGTAACGCTCTCCTGGTGTGACTCTCACCCCACCCCCACCAGTTTCTCATTGTTGATTTTAGCAACAATGGTGATAATTGGTGATAATTGTGTGCGATCTTTCCAACCGTGCAGGATTAGCCTTGGTCCGGGGCTACTTTCTCCCACATTTTCGCCAAGAGGAAACTGAGTCTTGGAGAAGGAAACTTTTGTGGAGCCCCACCCTCCACCCTTCCCTACTCCCCACCAGGAAAGAGCTGAACTTCCTCCGGGGTCCACTGCTGAGACTGCCCCATCTCTCCTTTCCACTGTCCACCGCCTGGAGGTGGTTAGCTCCTCTCTTTTGCTCAGGGCGGGACCGGAAGACGGGGTGTAGTTCAGATCACAGAAGATGCGCTTTATTTCAGCGCTCTTTCTTCTTCTCTAAGCTCCTTTCTACCCACTTCTAAAGCCCGATGCTTCCATTCTCCCTGCTCGGGCCAGCTCCTGAAGCCTGGCAAATGGGCCCATGACGTCCTTGACATGACATCCGCAGAACTGAGACCCTCCGGTGCTCCTTTGATTTGGTCCCACCGCGCCCAGGATCCAGTAGCTTGTCAGCATCATACGGCGACCAATAGCGTTTCCTGTGGGCGTGGCCCTTTCAAGGCTGAGACAGACCAACCAAAATTGATGGAGAATATGAGAATCCATTTCTCTATTAGGTTTTATTTCAAAAGGGGAACTGGAAGGGTCTGAGCCTGAAAAGAGGAGTACATTTTTCTATGAAAACTTACTTTGCCAATCAGTGTATTGGATTAAAAAAAATCCTGAGATAGTACAACTAGAAGAGATCCCCAAGAGAGTTGGGTGACTCCCCCCCCAAGAGTTATGGATGAAAAAAGTGAGCAGGAGAATTGGGGTGGGGAGGGTGTATGAGTTGCCCAGGGCCATTGCCGGAGACCCAGAGATCTGGCGTCAAACTGGGGATCCCACCCTCCATCACTTCAGGTCACACTTGCTCTATTTTCCTATAGTTCATTCCTCCCCTTCTTGGATTCGTTTCTTGGAAGGATTTGCACACTCTATCCCTCCCCCGTTTTATTGGTTCATTCATTCATGGTTTATCTCTTGCTATTCTGTGCTGGATCCGGCTCAAGGCACAGGGAAGATAAGACCAGCGCCAGTCCCCGGAGTCCGCCTTGGGGAAGGGCTGCAACCCTTAGAGGTGCCACGCTCTAGAGTGACGCTGCTCCCCAAGTGTTCTCAGGACACAGACAGAGGACGCCGGGCAGGGGAAGGATGTGCTGATATCACTCAGGCTTGTGAAAGGCTGCTGAGAACGAGAAGACAGTCTGGGAGAGGAAAGAAGCAGGGCAGGGTTTGATGGGCAATGAGGGGATTCTAGAAGGTTCCTGGAAACCAGTTTTTTCCAGCCTCCAGAGTGAGGGAGGGCTGGGGGGTGGGGTGGCCATCATATTTAGCCTCTGACTCAACTCAATCAATGGAAGGGCCAAGACAAGCATTTGAGCATCCAGAGGTTAGAGAGCGAGTCCGCCCAGGGGTTAAGGCACTTGCCTTGCACACAGCTGACCCTGGCTGGATGCCAGGCCCCGCAGAGGGCTCCTTGAACACTGTCAGGAGTGATTCTTGAGCACAGTCAGGAGGAGCCCCTGAGTACTCCCCGGTGCACCTGATGCCCTCCCCCAGGAACCTGAATGTCCTTCCTAGGGCCTGGTGCTTGCGGACGCAGGAGGCAGCTGGGGCGGGAGGGCGGGCTGCTGAGAGTGGCCCGAGGGCTCTGATTGCAGCTCCCGCGTGGGCGGCTCCAGGCCCTTCCTGCTGGCGTAACCCACAGTTATGGGAGCTGCGAGCCCTTGGCTGCACCGGGAGTAATCACAGACTGGGCGCAAGGCTGTGCTGATTAGACCGAGCGAGGCACAGGCATGCCAAGTTCCAGCTGCTTTTATTTTTTATTTTTCCTGCACCTGCAGCTGACCGGTTGGACCATTCAAGGCAGCGAGGAAACATCTGCTGCGAGCTGGCGGGTGCAGCGGCTTCCGGCCCTGCGACTCCTCTCTGTGCCTTGAACAACCGCGGCGAGGAAATGTCCGTGGAGGGCTGCAGAGGTCGCTGACAGGCGGAGCCCCTGAAAAGCAGGTTTTGCATGTGGGAGGCCCAGGTTTGGCCCCTGTCCCTGGCACCACAGTTTCCTGAGCAACATCCTGGAGGTGCTGGGAAGCTGCTCCCAGCTCAGTGCTCACCATCTGCTCTGAGCCAAGGCTGGTGCTAGGGGCTCTGGGGCCCAGGGCTCGAGACCCAGCTCTGCGCTCTGCTCTCTGTTCGTGCAGTTTCTCACGGAAAGGATAACCACGATGTGATGAGTCAGTGCAACCGCCCACTGTCCCCAGGGCTGGGACTCCTGGCCAAGTGACATCCTCTTTGGCCCCAGAGGGGATGTAACTAAGCGAGCAGGAGGGTGACAGAGCTGGGGGCAGCCACTAAGCACCTGCAGGTGTGGCCCCCGAGCCAAGCCAAGTTGTTTACCATGCTGAGCTGTTCTAGGTATCGGCCTGGGCTTACCTAGTTAATCCCACACGGATGCAAATGGCCGGGGGTTTCTAAGATGCCTATTTTGCTCAGGAAGAAACTGAAGCTCACAGAGGGTGAGCTTGTAGCTTCCGGTCACACCACAAATCCAGAGTGTGAACGAAACCTGTTCAGGCAGTGTGTGAACCCTCCATTCCACCATCCTGCTCGCTTGAGAGTATTGATGCTTTACAGATGCGATGTCACTGCACCACTTGCCAATGTTCCTTCACCCCTTCTCATAGATTCCTTTCCCTCGACCTCTGCACGTAGCAGGCAACTCCGTTCAATAGGCAGAATCTTAGTTTGCTTTCCTTCCTTCCTTCCTTCCTTCCTTCCTTCCTTCCTTCCTTCCTTCCTTCCTTCCTTCCTTCCTTCCTTCCTTCCTTCCTTCCTTCCTTCCTTTTCCTTCCTTCCTTCTTTCTTTCTTTCTTTCTTTCTTTCTTTCTTTCTTTCTTTCTTTCTTTCTTTCTTTCTTTCTTTCTTTCTTTCTTTCTTTCTGTCTCTCTTTCTTTCTCCCTTCCTCCCTTCCTCCCTCCCCTCCCTCCCTCTCTCCTTTCCTCCCTCCCTCTCTCTCTCTCCCTCTCTCTTTCTCTTTTTTTTCTTTCTTTCTTTCTTTCTTTCTTTCTTTCTTTCTTTCTTTCTTTCTTTCTTTCTTTCTTTCTTTCTTTCTTTCTTTCTTTCTTTCTTTCCTTCCTCCTTCCTTTCTTTCTTCCTTTCTTTCTTTTGCTTTTTGGGTCATACCTGGCATTGCACAGGGGTTACTCCTGGGAGTGTTTGGGGGAACCATATGGGATGCTGGGAATCGAACCTGGGTCAGCCGTGTGCAAGGCAAACGCCCTACCCACTGTGTTAGTGCTCCAGCCCTTAGTTTGTTTCCATTGGCCTTTTTCTATTCCCTTTCTTTGTTTTTTTTGCAGACCGCAAATGAGTGAGATGAGCCAGTATTTGTCTTCCTTCTTCTGACTCACTTCACTTAGCCTGATACCCTCCATTCCAACCAGATTGCAGCAAACTGCATGGTTTCAACTTTTTATGGCTAAATAGTATTCCATCATTTTATATTCTATTATATATGCATATAAATCTGAACACATATGTGTATATGTCACAATTTATTTTTGCACTCATCTGTTGCTGGGGACTCCTGATTTTTTTCCTAGTTCTTCACTATTGTAAATAGTGCTACAATCAACACAGGAGTGTGATATCTCTCCAAAGTAATGTTTTATGTTCTTGGGTTAGAGGGCAAGGAGTCAAATTTATTAGATTATATGGTAGTTCTATTTTTAATTTTCTGAGAATTAAAATTTGAGAACTTTTGTCATCAATGGCTGTCGAGTCCTATGAAACACATGCTCTGTACCTGTTGATATGATCGTGTGATTTCTTTCTTTGCTTCCGTTGATGTGGCAGTTCACACTAATTGACATATGTATTGAAATACCCTGGTATCTTTAAGATACATCTCCCTTGACCCTGGCATATGACCCTTTTGATGTATTGTTGAATGCAGTTCACTAAACCCAGTGGTCACTTCTGATGCCAGTCTGGTCTCGCCAGCCAATGGGGAGGGTCCCTGAGTTCCCCCTACCATACTCCCCTCTTCATGATCCAGCAGACCTGAGTGTGTTCCACCCGGGTCACTGTCTCTGGGGGACAGTAGGACGTGGACAGGTCCTGAGGCTCTGACTGTGCCCAGGTTCTGGGCCTACCAGGATAATGTCCATTGGCTCTGTTTTCGGGCATTGTTTGTTTTCATTTGGGGGCCATACTTGGCAGTGCTCAGGAGTTGCTTCTGGCTGTTTTGAGGGGTCCCTCCTAGCAGTGCTCAGAAGACCACGTGGTGCTGGGGCTTGAACCTCCTGCAAAGCAGGTGGTGTGTCCTTTGAGTTCTCTCTCTGGCCTCGGGATCTTCCGAGAATGTTGAGGATAGTGTACCGAGTTATGGATGGTACGTCTAGGTTTGTACATCTGAGCTAGCATATCCAGGTTCTGGGTAAGCTACCCAGATGAACCAGTTGCAGAATCCGCCTTGGACAGTATACCTAGACTTCTGCTGGTGTACCTGGCCGGTTTAGCTAGGCTGTGCACCTGGAACGGTAGACCTCGGAGAGTGCGCCTTGGTTCCAGGTGATGAACTTCCCCTTGGCCTCAGAAGCGCACAGAGCACTCCTGGCCAGGAGCGCGTAGCTTTCAGGACCGGGAGCAAAGAGGTTGGGGCAGGGGCAGAGGCAGGAGCAAACTCACGTTCAGGAGTTCCACAATGAAATAAGACATTTGCAGGGTCTGGAGGGAGCCACTCCCACCAGGAAGGCTCTGAGAAGGAAAACCTGCCAGGCCCCCCTGAGAAGTAGCAGGTTTACCTGTGATGACTGAAACACAGTGGCAGGAAGGAGTGGGGCCCCAGGGGCCGCCGAGAACCAATCAGCGTGGGCCACTAGAGCGGAGGGATGTAGGTGAGTCCAATCAGAGTCAAGGCTGGGGGCTAGGGCGATAGCACAGAGGGGAGGGCTTTTGCCTTCCACGTGGCCGACCTGAGTTCGATTCCCGGCATCCCATATGGTCCCCTGAGCACCGCCAGGAGTAATTCCTGAGTGCAAAGCCATGAGTAACCCCTGTGCATTGCCGGTGTGACCCAAAAAGAAAAAATAAAAGTCAAGGCTGAGAACTGCATCCTCAAAGCTGGGAACCCAGCTCAGGTCCTCTGATCCTCTGGCTCATGACCGACCTCTTCTCTGCTCCCTGGTCCTCACGGCCTCTTCTCTGCTCCCCACTCCTCATAGCTCAAGGCCCTGACAATAAGCTTTGGAGGAGGAGGTGGAGGCTGGTGGGGCAGGGGGTGATACATGAGTGTTGTCAGGATGAGCGGGGAGAGTGGATCTGACTTATGTTGGCAGGGGTTTCCACTCTTCCATGGATAACTGTGTTTTGACAGCTGTTCAATCTCGACCAGACGCGAAAGAGAAAAATCCCTGTCATCTTTGACCCAGGAACCCCATCTCTGGAAATGCTTCCGAAGAAACCAGAGCTCCCAGAGGCGTATATGAGCGGGGAGGACCGAGGTTGTCTTTACATGCTAGTTGAAGGATCATTGCTTCATAATATTTGATGACAGGAGCTGAGAACCCATTTGCAGTTTTCAGAACTTAAAAACATGGCAAAATATTTGATGGAGAAAAATCACAGAAATGTAACGCGTACCTATATACCCTTCAGCCAAATTCAGCAAAGGCTGACATTTGCCGTATTTATTTAAGAGCGTTTCAAGGCATGAAAGGCGGCAGACACAGCCGAGGCCGCCCTGGTGCCTCTCCGTCCGACTCCCCCAGAGACAACTAATCTTCTGCGATTGAAAAGTACCAATCGGTGCTGTGTTCAGCAAATTGCATTTCCAAGTTCTATTTGTTTTAATGTATGGAGATGAAATTGTAATTTTCCCCTCCCTTCTTGGACCACATCCGGTGGCATTCAGGGCTTACTCTTGGCTCTGTGCTCAGCGGTCGCTCCTGGTGGTGACTGGAGGACCATATGCCTGGGATAGAATCACGCTTGGCCCCGTGCAAGGCAATCTCCTGACCCTCTGTACTATCTCCAGACCCCTCACCCCCTTTCCTTCCCCCTTTGTGTAGTATCCCAATTGTGTCGATATATTTAGTAAAAGTCCTTCATTGAATTATTTCAATATAACACGTTGTCTTTTTTATTTTTTTTGCTTTTTGGGTCACACCCGGCGATGCTCAGGGGTGACTCCTGGCTCTGCACTCAGGAATTACCCCTGGCGGTGCTCAGGGGACCTTATGGGATGCTGGGAATCGAACCCGGGTCGGCCGCATGCAAAGCAAATGCTCTACCCGCTGTGCTATTGCTCCAGCCTCCAACACATTATCTTTAAATGGACATCACTCACCACCTAGGTGAAGAGAAAACCTTACCTGCACCCCCAGAAACTCCCTCAGGTCTTTGTCCCACAACTTTGCCTTCTTGATCTTCCCTCAAGTTAGCACCGTTATGCTTTCAGATGACATAATTTTGCTATTGGCCAACTAGCTCAGTTGCTAATTTGGTTGTTCAAATCTTCCTTTTCTGATTTTTCTTTTTGGGTCACACCCGGCGATGCTCAGGGGTTACTCCTGGCTCTGCACTCAGGAATTACTCCTGGCAATGCTCGGAGACCATCTGGGATGCTGGGAATCGAACCCAGGTTGGCCGAGTGCAAGGCAAACGCCCTCCCCGCTGTGCTATCGCTCCAGCCCCCAAAGAGTAAAAAGTCTGGAACTTCCTGGGCTCTGGATGCCCTGGTAAGTTCTTTGGCATTTTTGCAACCCAGAAACTTTTTGTTTCTTTTGTTTTTGTTTGTTTTTTTCTTTTTGGGTCACACCTGGAGATGCTCAGGGGTTACTCCTGACTCTGCACTCAGGAATTACTCCTGGCGGTGCTCAGGGGACCCTATGGGATGTTGGGAATTGAACCCTGGTCGGCTGTGTGCAAAGCAAACGCCCTACCCACTATGCTATCTTGCCAGCCCACTTTTTCTGATTAAAAAAAAAAAAACCCTCCTCTTACTATTGGTTCACTGTGAGGTACAGTAACAAAACTTTCATGTTTGAGCTACAATCAAACACCCATCCCTTCACCAGTCCATGTTTTCTACCCCCTAAATCCCCAGTATCTCCCCCCCCCCATTCCACACCTCCCCCTGCCTGTGTGGCAGACAATTTGCACAATACTACTCTCTCTACTTTGGTTACATTCGTTATTTCGACACCAGTCCCACCACCACTCATACCTGCCGAAAAGGCAATGCTAGACAATTTGTTTTGCATTGCTTGTTATGGATAAAATATTAAGAATTCCCTCTAGGAATTCTAAAATTTTAATAATTATGGTCTGCAGAGAACTCTGCAGCAAGTTGCTCAGGTTCGAAATTCATCTGGATCATGGTTGTGTGGAAGCTTAAATAGACGGTGGCTATATGTGGGTGTTTTCTGATTTTTTGGACCCATTATCATCTACTGTATTGTGTCCCATCACTACCAATGTGAATTGTGCGTTTCTCCTTCTATGGGGCGTGGGTTGGTGCTCAGGGCCACTCCCTGAAACACTAAACCCAGAGGTGCAGGCCTGATATTTGGTGTTTTGGCTCTTCTTTTTGCAATGGCACAAGAAACTCTGCTTCTTGATTTAGTTAGCAGCTAATAAAATCATCATCTTTATTACTTTCCCAATATTGCTGTCTGAGAATAACTTATTTTTGTTCTTTCTCCCTTTAGTATTATCATTTTCATGCATTTTAATCCTACATAGGCTTTAAAACCCCTCCCATGGGGTGTGAGTGATAATAATACAGCAGGCAGGTCACTTGCCTTGCATGCATGCAGCCAACTCAGGTTTGATTCCTGGAATTCTGTATGGTCCCCTGAGCACTGCCAGGAGTGATCCCTGAGTGCAGAGCCGGGAGTAAGCCTGAGCACTGCCAGGTATTGCTCCCCCCCATCTCTCCCCCCACCCCCCAAGGCCCTCATGTACTGTCTTGTATCATAAACTCAAAAAATTAATTTAAAATGCGAAGCATGGGCTGGAAAAATAACAGGGCTGAAATTGACCAGGCTCAATTTTCAACAGCATGCATGGTTCTCCCGTGACCACCGGGAGTGACCCCTGAGCACAGAACCAGAAGCCCTGAGAACTCCCAGGTGTGGCCCATAAAACAAACAAAATATTAAAAAAAAACCAGTAGCAACAAGTCTTACAATGGAGACATTACTGGTGCCCACTCGAGCAAATCGACGAACAACGGGATGACGGTGCGACAGTGCTATTACCGTTTTGGTTATGTGTTTAAAACAGTGTTGATATTTGGGGTCTTGGTGAACACAGCACCTGAAAGTATCTATGACCTGCTCCCTGCCCCTCCCTGGCCTTCCTCCCACCATGCCTCTGATCACATCTCTTTTTTTTTTAATTTATTTATTTTTTAATTAGTGAGTCACAGTGAGGGTACAGTTACAGATTCACACATTTTCGTGCTTGTTTTTCCCTCATGCAATGTTTAAGAGCCCATCCCTCCGCCAGTGTCCATTCTCCATCACCTATGAACCCTGTGTCCCCCCCACTCCCCCAGTTCCATCCACCCCACCCCACCCTGCCTCTGTAGCGGGGCATTCCAATTTGATATCTCTCTTTCCTTTTGGGTGTTGTGGTTCCAAATAGGGGTATTGAATGGTCATCCTGTTCAGTCTCTAGTCTACTTTCAGCACGCATCTCTCTTCCCGCACAGGATCTCCAATCACATATTACTTGGTGTTCCCTTCTCTCTCTGGGATGACTTTCCCCCAGCGTGTGAGGCCAGCTTCCAAGCTATGGAGCCAAACTCCTGGTATTATATACTACTATTCTTGGGTTTTAGTCTCCTACTCCATTGTTCTATATTCCACAGATGAGTGCAATCTTTCTATGTCTGTCCCTCTCTTTCTGGCTCATTTCACTTAGCATGATACTTTCCATGATCACATCTCTTTTTGAGGACGAGTTTGGTGAGTACATATATCCTGCCTGCCTATTGCCTTATATCCTGCCTGCCTATTGCCTTAGTTTAGAACTGAAGCTAGCATCCCATTGTCTTGCAATTTCCATCATTTCTTCAGGAAGTCAGCATATATCTTACTAACTTTTGAAGGTAATGTGTCTGCTTTTCTTTCTCTTTAAGATGTTTTCCATTTTCCATTGCTTACCTACAACGAATAAATATATAATTGCATTTATATTTATGTATCTATATTTAGTTGATATTTTTTATAAGTTGCAAAAAAAATTTTGTCATTACCTTTCAAAATATTTTTGTTCATTTTTTTCCCCCTTCACTGGTCTTTTTTTATTATGTTAAACCTAACCACAATACTATCTTTTATGTTCTTTAGCATATTTTTAATTTAAGAATTATTTCTTTTA
>NC_073307.1:85037644-85062644 GCF_027595985.1 Sorex araneus
TAAGATTATTTCTTTAAATATGCTTGTAAGTGGATGGACATGGAGCATATCATGCTAAGTGAAATTAGTCAGAAAGAGAGGGACAGACACAGAAGGACTGCACTCATTTGTGGAATATAAAATAATGTGAGACTAACACTTAAGAATAGAAGAGACAAGGGTCAGGAGGATTGCTGCACGGTTGGAAGCCTGTCTCATGAGCTGGGGGAGGAGGCAGCTGGGATAGAGAAGGGACCACTAAGTCAACGATGGTTGGAGGGATCACTCGGGATGGGAGATGTGTGCTGATGGTAGGCTAAGGACCAAACAAGATTGCCTCTCAGTATCGGCATTGAAAACAATAATGCCCAAAGTAGAGAGAGAGTAGGAAGGAAGGTGCCTGCCACAGAGGTGAGTGGGATGGGGTGGGGGTAGCAGGAAGGACACTGGGGACACTGGTGGTGGAAAATGCTCACTGGTGGAGGGATGGGTGTTCAATCATTGTATGACTGAAAGTCAAGCATGAAAGCTTTGTAACTGTGTCTCACGGTGATTCAATTAAAAATATTTTTTAAAAGAATTATTTCTTTTAGTTTTTTTTCAATTGCTGTATCTTTAAGTTCACTACTTCAGACTTCTCCGATGTGTACCATCAAAGGGTTCATTGTGTACTTTATGCCATAAAATTAATTAAGGACTCCAAACATTGCATTTTTTCGATTCTTGAATATGTATTTCCTAAACAAGATTCTAATTCTCACTGAAGTCCTTTGCTTTATTTTTTAAAAGCACCTTTCTCTCTGTTTGCTTAAAAATATTGATTATAGTTACTTCCTGGCCATTATTGGTTAATTTCATTATCTAGATAATGTAGCCTATTTCTTTAATTTACTGTTATTCATACTTTTAGTGTATACAGTCAAATTCTGGATTGTTATGTGGACAATATATAAGCTATTCCAGAAGTTGCTTTAATCAACAGATAGGGGAGGCACTTTTCCCTGCTAGGAAGAGAGCGAGGGCCTGTATCTGGTTCTTGATCTTCTTGCTCTATTGGGGATTGAGCTGCTTAAGGTAAATTCCTTCCTTCCTTCCTTCCTTCCTTCCTTCCTTCCTTCCTTCCTTCCTTCCTTCCTTCCTTCCTTCCTTCCTTCCTTCCTTCCTTCCTTCCTTCCTTCCTTCCTTCCTTCTTTCTTTCTTTCTTTCTTTCTTTCTTTCTTTCTTTCTTTCTTTCTTTCTTTCTTTCCTCTCTCCCTCCCTCCCTCCCTCCCTCCCTCCCTCCCTTCCTTCCTTCCTTCCTTCCTTCCTTCCTTCCTTCCTTCCTTCCTTCCTTCCTTCCTTCTTCCTTCCCTCCCTCCCTCTTTCTTCTTCTTTCTTTCTTTCTTTCTTTCTTTCTTTCTTTCTTCTTCTTTCTTTCTTTCTTTCTTTCTTTCTTTCTTTCTTTCTTTCTTTCTTTCTTCTTCTTCTTTCTTTCTTTCTCATGGTGAGATACAGTTATGAGCTTTCATGTTTGGGTTACAATCACACAATGATCAAACACCCATCCCTCCACCAGTGCACATTCCCCACCACCAATCTCCCCCAGTATACCCCCCCTTTCCCACCCTACCCTGCCTCCACGGCAGACAATTTCCCCCATACTCTCTACTTTGGGGCATTCGGGTTTGCAATACAGATATTAAGAAGCCATCACATTTGGTCCTTTATCTACTTTCAGTACACATCTCCCATCCCGAACTATCCCTCCAACCATCACTGACTCAGTGATCCCTTCTCTATCTCAGCTGCCTTCTCCCCCAGCTCATGAGGCAAGTTTCCAAATATGGAGCAATCTTCCTGGCCCTTGTTTCTACCATTTCTGGGTGCCAGTGTCATATTATATTATTTTGTATTTCACAAATGAGTGCTGTCCTTCTGTGTCTGCCCCTCTCTTTCTGACTCATTTCACTTAGCATGATACTCTCCATGTCTATCCACTTGTAAGCAAATTTCATGACTTCATCTCTCCTAACAGCTGCATAGTATTCCATTGTGTAGGTGTATCAAAGTTTCTTTAACCAGTCATCTGTTTTAGGGCATTGGGTTGTTTCCAGATTCTGGCTATTGTGAACAGTGCTGCAGTGAACATACAGGTACAGATGTCATGTCTATTGTGCTTTATTGCATCCTTAGGATATACTTCCAGGAGTGGCATTGCGGGGTCTCCAAGGTAAATTTCTGATTTGCTCCTGGTGATCCAACATTTCCAATGCGGCATTCACATCATCCTAATCCCTCAGAAGGGAGCTCTAGACTTTGTCCCCTGAGACAATAAAACTGTTAGGAATTCTATGCTTGGAAGTCTAGAGTCTCCTGCCCCATTAGTTATATAATTTAAAAATATATTGAAACATAAGCCAGGCTTAGTATTCAAGTTTCTCAAAAAAAATTTTTTTTTGGTCACTTGAGATTTATGAAGTTCTGATCATTCATTAGCCTCCGGGATGTCACCCAGTTCAGGGGCAAGACATTCTCAAGTTTTTCTTTTTGACCCACAGAATTGACAACAGGCCCAAGATCCAGCTTTATGTATGCACCGTTCTCCCCTCCAGAATCATGTCCTGTGAAATCCTCATTTGTCCACATGCTATCTGATATCTTTAACTGAGCTGTTTGCATTTTTTCCCTGCTTCTCAAATTGCACCCATGCAGATATCGGTGGGTCACCGCAATCCATCCTAGCCGAGTCGCAAGATTCCTTAGCCTCTACTTCTACCTGCGTATCTAGATCTGTATACCATTGCGTGCATACTGTATATTTCTGCGGTGCTAAGAGCTGAACTTGGAGCCTCTCATAGGGAAGGCCTGTGCCCTACCATTGAGTCACACCCCTCGACCGCTCTTTTTCAGAGAATATCCGAGACTGGGATTTGAAAAGTTGTAGAGGCAATTTAAAGTTCTGGGTGGGGTTATCTCTAGACTCACTCTGTAAGGGATATAGGCTGGCTGCCGACTATTTGCTAGTCTGGATGATGGTTACTTTGACGGCACTAGGGATCAATCTGACTCAAAGCTAGCCTGGTCTGTGTGAGAGCTGATTTATGCTTGTGACTAAGGCCTTTGGGCTCTGATCTGAATTTCTGGGGTGTGTGTCAGGTCCTTTTCTCCCGTGTGGGCCCCGGACTGCTTGTTCCCTAGCTATAGCAGTCCTAATAGATGACTGAAAGCTCATTGATTTCTGAGTCTCTCTCTCACCGCTGTTGTTTACGGGAGCAAGCTGTGCCCTGAGTGGTAAAGAGACTCCTGATTTGGGCCTCATTTTTCTTGATTTCCTTTTCTCGGGTTGTAGCACGACAACACCTCACTGCCTTGAAAACCTGTCCGTTGCCCTTGAACAGATTTTCAAGAGCTGTTATGCTGTCCAGCTCCTCTAGTTCCCAGAGGGAGAAGTCATCTAATTCCAGTCATAAATAATGGAAAGGGAAAGGACTATATATGTGTTAAGTGTTCCGTGGTGCGAACTTGGTGAGGAATAAGAGCATGTGAGTGAATGCGTGTGTGTGTAGTGGTGAGAGGTTGACTTCAACTAGACATGGCCCTGCTTGGGGGACATACAATTCTGTCCATCAGGACTCGGCCATATGCTTTTTCTCTGGCTTCTTCGATGACTCAGTGATGGTAGGGTGGCACCGCATGCTGAGTGGGGAACTCACCCTTGCTGCGTGTGCACATATCATGGCTCACGCGATACCCTCAATAATCTCTTTTCCCATTCTCCTTCTCCAACGCGATTCTCTCAGCCCCTCTAGACTTAACTCTGAGTCTCAACTCTCCACCCTCTGTAGAGTCTTAGCTTCCTGTCTGCAAAGCTTTCTCTAGAGTTTGTGCTACCTCTGACTGTGTCTCAAATCTCCTGGGCTTTTGGGCCAGGACCAAATTCCCCAGATCCTAGTCTGCTTCCTAAGTAGATGGCCACATGAGCACTCCAGAGATGCTGCCAGAACATGTGGTGAGTTAGTGGAAAGATTTGTTTCTAGGATAGGCCAGAGAGATCATAGAGGGGTTAAGGTGTTTAGCCTTGCATGCCGTCAATCCAGGTTTGATTCCTGGCACTACCTTTGGTTTCCTAAACACCATTCAGGTGATTTCCTGAGCACAAATTGAGACGCAATCCCTGAGCATTGCTGTGTGTGTCCCACAACAACATGTGTCCATGAGAAGCTGGGGCAGATCTTAGTGGGAACTGACCAAGAATTTCCATGAATGGTTAAGAGTGGGGAAGGGAGCTTGGAGCCTGTCAAAGGCTCTCAGTGGCCTCTTATTGCCTTTTGATTCATAAGTTTAAGAAAAATGAATCACTGTATCACTGCATAACTGTCATCCCATTGTTTATCAATTTGCTCAAGCAGGCACCAGTAACGTCTCTCTTCGTCCTAGCCCTGAGATTTTAGCAGACTCTCTTTACTCGTCCTTCCCAATGGTGCTGCACTGGAGGCTCTTTCAGGGTCAGGGGAATGAGACCCATCACTGTTACTGTTTTGGGCATATATAATATACTGCAGGAAGCTTGCCAGGCTCTGCTGTGTGGGTAGGATACTCTTGGTAGCTTGTCAGAATCTCTGAGAGGGAGAACTAGACAAGAAGAGTTCTTCCGGGAGCTACGTTTTATAGTCTCTGGATCTTGGCCATTGATGGGATTACACGGGGCTGGGGGAGGCAGTTTGAGGGTGTGACTGCCTAGCTACTGGAAAATGGGGGATCTGGGTGGAGGAGGCCCAGTCCCGATCTGAGTAGGCTTAGAGATCTCAGCCCCGGGTCATGCGCACCTGAATTCCTCTGTCGTTTCCTTCATGTGTGAGGCTCATCTGAGCGTGTGGAGAGTGGCCTTGAGCATGGCTGTGGCTGGGTTCCAGAGGTCTCTGGCTGCTGGGGCTCTGCTTGGGGTGGAGAGGGAAACTCAACCCGCCCCGCTCCAAGGGGCCCCAGTGAAGACAGCCAGGTGCCGGGGTAAGACACAGAAAAGAGAAAATGAAGTTGTGCTCTTTAAGATAGAGATAATTTTTTTATTTTTGGTTATACCTGGCCATGCTCAGGGCCTCCTCTTGGCTCTGTGCTCTAGGAACATGCCTGGGGATGGCTCAGGGGACATATGCAGTGCCACGGATTGAAATCAGGTTGGCCCCATGTACGGCAAATACCCTACCTACTGTACTATTTGTGCAGCCCAAAGTGGAGATCATTTAAAAAAATATTTTTATTTTATTGAATCAATGTGAAAAAGATACAAAACTTTCAGGTTTAAGTCTCAGTCATATGATTAAACCCCCATCCCTTCACCAGTGCACATGTTCCACCACCAAGAACCCCAACATATCCCCCTCCCACCCCCCCACATGAGTGGCTAATGATCTTCACTTTATTCTCTCTATACTTTGAATACATTCAATATTTCAATAGAGAACTCACTACTATTATTTGGAATTTCCCCCCAACAACCAGGCCTGCTGAAAAGGCATCATTTAATAATTTGTTTTCCATTGCTGAGAATGAAGACTCTATGAGCTCATCGCGGCCGCGTGGTTTTGCATTTCTGATATTTTAGCTCAGCTCACAGTCTAGATGCATTTCTGCAAGAAGCCGCTCTGGGTGCCAAAATGGGTTAGAAGACCGGTTCTCGGATTATTAGTCTTTAAGGAGCAGAGGGTCCGTTTCGCTTGAGGCAGCTCCGGATCTTACCTGCAAAGTGGAGATCATTTAAAGAGGAGAGGCCATGCCACGGGCATCCAGATCTGGAGAGAAACCCGTTGGCTCAAGGGAGACTCAACCCCCACCCCCTGCCCCTGCCACTTTATACAAAGCTTGAACAAAGAGTAAAGAAAGGGAGGGCTGGCCTGACTGAAAGGAGCTGTGTGGACTAGCTGTGTGGGCAGAGAACAAACAGCACACCCGAGTTTCTGGTGGCAAATAATGCTAGCCCAGTGTGTTTGGAGATTGGGGGTGTGGGGACGTAGAGTTCTTTTGCAGAGAGAGCCTTATCAAGGGAACTATTATATTGATTTGAAGCGAGTTCTTCGGGTTTCTGAGGGCTTCCATTAGGCACCTGAGCAGAGGCGTGTAATTGGATGGGGAGTCAAGGAGCTTTATAACCTACGGGTCTTTGAAGGCGAGATTTAGAGCTTGTGAATTGTGGGGTCCTTCTTGGGAGCACTGAGGTTTGTTTGGGGGGAAAGTATTGCAAGTCCTTCAGGTTAGAAACAGCTGCTGTGACAGTCCAGCGTGACAGCAGCGTAGGAGAAGGGCCACAGAGAATCTTGCCTTTACCTTGAGTGGGGGAATCTGATTGATGGGCAAGACTGGAAACAAAGGAACTAGCTTTCAATAAAATTGGTCTCGCGGCAAACTGATTTTAGGAATTATTGGGAATGCATAAGATCATTAAAAACTCATGTTATTCAGCGACCAGAATACAAAGACTATCTACAGAATGGGAAAGGATATTTACACAATACCCATCAGATAAGGGGTTGATATCAAGGGTATATAAAGCACTGGTTGAACTCTACAAGAAGAAAACATCCAACCCCATCAAAAAATGGGGCGAAGAAATGAACAGAAACTTTACCAAGGAAGAGATACGAATGGCCAAAAGACACATGAAAAAGTGCTCTACATCACTAATCGTCAGAGAGATGCAGATCAAAACAACCATGAGATACCACCTCACACCACAGAGGCTAGCACACATCCAAAAGAACAAAAGCAACCGCTGTTGGAGAGGATGTGGGGAGAAAGGGACCCTTCTACACTGCTGGTGGGAATGCCGGCTAGTTCAGCCCTTTTGGAAAACAGTATGGACGACTCTCAAAAAACTTGAGGTTGAGCTCCCATTTGACCCAGCAATACCACTGCTGGGAATATATCCCAGAAAAGCCAAAAAGTATAGTCGAAGTGACATATGCACTTATATGTTCACCGCAGCACTGTTTACAATAGCCAGAATCTGGAAAAAACCCGAGTGCCCTAGAACAGATGACTGGTTGAAGAAACTCTGGTACATATATACAATGGAATACTATGCAGCTGTTAGAAAAAATGAGGTCATGACGTTTGCATATAAGTGGATCTACATGGAAAGTATCATGCTAAGTGAAATGAGTCAGAAAGAGAGAGACAGACATAGAAAGATTGCACTCATCTGTGGAATATAGAATAATAGACTATAAGACGAACACCCAAGAATAGTAGAAATAAGTACCAGGAGGTTGTCACCATGGCTTGGAGGCTGTTCTCTCACTCTGGGCAACTCAGAGAAGGGAACAGCAAGTAAAATGTGGTTGTTGGTCATGTGGGGGAAAGATGATGCGGGCCAAATATAGACTAGAGACTGAACGCAATGGCCACTCAACACCTTTATTGCAAACCACAACACCTAACCAGAGAGAGAGAACAAAAGGGAATTCCCTGCCATAGTGGCAGGGTGGGGTGGGGGGAGACGGGACTGGGAAGGGGGGGGTGGGATGTTGGGTTTACAGGTGGTGGAGAATGGGCACTGGTGAAGGGATGGGTTATCAAACTCTGTAAGGGAGAAACATGAGCACAAAAATGTATAAATCTGTAACTGTACCCTCACGTTGACTCACTAATTAAAAATAAACTATAAAAAAAAAACAACTCATGTTATTTACAAACAAAGAGGCTTTTGTTTGGCTTTTGAAAGTAGCACTAGAAAGGTCATACAAAGATCTCATTTCTGTGCTAGGAGTATTTGGGAAGGGCGAGGGAAGAGACAGACAGTCTATAGGACAGGAAGAACTTCAAGTATTATTGCAATCACTGTAGCACTGTTGTCCTGTTGTCCATGGATTTGCTTGAACGGGCACCAGTAACGTCTCTTTCCATTGTGAGACCTGTTGTTACTGTTTTTGGCATATCGAATACTCCATGGGGAGTTTGCCAGGTTCTGCCGTGTGGGTGGGATACTCTCGGTAACTTGCCAGACTCTTCAAGAGGGATGAAGGATTCGAACCCAGGTCGGCTGTGTGCAAGGCAAACGCCCTACCTTTTGTGCTATCGTTCCAGCCTGTGTTAGTGTTAGATTATTTAATTTCTAATAGAGCCCTGGCAATGGTCTGTTTGTGTTTTAAATTTTATAAGGGAGAGAGAGAGAGAAAGAGAGAGAGAGAGAGAGACTTTGGAGGAACTAAATACTAAATGCTTTTCTGATCCAGGAAGGACCATGTTTCAACGTTTCACAAACAAACAACTGTCATGGCATAAACTTTGATTCTCTTTTTTTGGATACTGGTGAGGCTTTTGCAGACAAAAGCCTCTGTTTCTGTTTCCCCTTGCTGCTTGTCTGTTTCCATTACTAGCAAGAATCCAGTATGATGCTTAGCTTTATAAGAGAAAAGTGGTATCTTTTGCTAAAAAAGTTTTAGGCCCTCATAATTCACAATTCAGGTGGCTCAGTTTCTGCCTAGCTTTGTCACTAGATGACGTGGGTGGGACTGGCCTTCTCCTAGATATTCTAGTCAGTTCCTATAATAGCGGAGAGCTTGGGATCTTCGTAAGGGCCTTTTCACTAGTTGATCTGAGAAAGGACCCAGCCTCCCGGGGGCTTCCCTGAGAATGACAGTGAACGCCAAGAGCGTTCTGCTAAGCGAATCGCCAAATGCATGACAATGTTCTGTTTCGGGGCTCTCCCCTCCCCATTATTTCACAGGGGTTGGCTGAGAGATGTCTTGGGATTTGGCTAAGGACAGAGTGAGTAGCTCTGAAGCAAATAAAAAAATTACTATTTCTACCTGCTGCTTCAACATGCCAAAAGACAGTAACAGACAAGTCTCACAGTGGAGGTGTTACTGGTGCCCGCTCGAGCAAATTGATGAGCAACGGGATGACAGTGACAGTGACAATGGCAATGACCTGCTGCTTCAAGCGTTAGCCGAGGCTTGGTCCATGTGATGCTCAGGTCAGATGGTGACCTGGAGATGGCCTTGAAGGGCCAGTCTGCCTAGCCTGGTGTGCAACTACTCCCTGTGAAGTGGAGGGCCCCCGCGGGTGGCTTATGTGAGGCGGGAGAAGAGAGATGGCTACTTTCTCCCCATCCACCTCTACCCCCGGACCCAGGGTTCTTTTTTTGTGTGTGTGTCTGTGTGTGTGTGCATCACACCTGGTGATGCACAGGGGTTACTCCTGGCTCATGCACTCAGGAATTACTCCTGGCAGTGCTCGGGGGACCCTATGGGATGCTGGGAGTTGAACCAGGGTTGGCTGCGTGCGAGACAAATGCCCTCCTCGCTGTGTTATCGCTCCAGTCCCCGGGACCCGGGGGTTCTTGTAGCGCCTAGTAGAAAAGAATTTCAAGAGTAGATGAGAAATGAAGTAAAACAGATTTTATTTGGAGGCTTTTTAGGAAAGGCAAGGAAGGAAAGAAAGTGAGAGAGTAACATGCTCAAGAGAAAACTCAGGTTTCTCCAAAGGCAGAGAGAGAGAGAGAGAAAGAGAGAGAGAGAGAGAGAGAGAGAGAGAGAGAGAGAGAGAGAGAGAGAGAGAGAGCCCCTACATACATCCCAGCATTAGATATGAAAGCATGAAAGTGCCCATCTCAAAAGGGGAGATGCGGGCAACATATGTGCTCAGGCACCACTTGTGCTCAGCCACATGGGTACAAGCAGCATGAGGGCTCGGGCAGTATCTGCGCACCTTTCCTTTGTTCAAGGTGGCCTTTATAGGGTTTCTACAACCTGCCCCCACGTGGGATTTCTACCTAGGGAAACATCTGTTGCTAGGGAGGTTGCCAAGGGGGTAGAGTTGGGAGTAGTCCATCATCATCATCATCATCATCATCATCATCATCATCATCATCATCATCCCGTTAATCATCAAATTTCTCGAGCGGTCTCAGTAACGTCTCCGTTCGTCCTAGCCCTGAGATTTTAGAAGCCTCTCTCTACTCATCCTTCCCAACGATGATGCCGTGTTAGAGGCTCTTTCAGGGTCAGGGGAATGAGACCCAGCTGGGAGTGGTCCATGGTCTTTGAAATTCCTTTCCTGGCCTTTTGTTCCTGCTGGAGATTCTCTTTTTTTTATTTTTTGCTTTTTGGGTCACACCTGGTGATGCACAGGGGTTACTCCTGGCTCATGCACTTGGGAATTACTCCTGGCGGTGCTCAGGGGACCATATGAGATGCTGGGAATCGAACCCGGGTCAGCCGCGTGCAAGGCAAATTTACCCACTGTGCTATCGTCCAGCCCCCGGAGCTTCTCTTGGAGGGGGGTCTGTTCCTGGCACCAGGTGAAAGTCTTGTCCGGCCCTAGTCCCTGCGCTCACAAGGCGGGCCCTGATGGCGTGAGGGCGGGGCGGGTTTATTTCATCCTAGGAATCCCATTGCTGTGGGCCCTTCCCTGTCCTCTTGCTGGTCACCTGTGCAGACCCTGGGGGTCATCCACGTTCCCAGGACTTTGGACACTGAGGGTGGGACTGGGTGGTCGCAGATCTCGACATCCCTCACTCTGCACAGTGAAGACACTCCCGGCTCCTCAGACTGACTGTCCCTTAGGCTCTCCCTGAGGGGTCAGGCCAGTTAGCGGTGGCTGTCCTGTGAGTCTTCACTTCTCACTCCAACTTGTCCTGCTAATTGCTCTATTAAAACTGGGAGAGGCCACTGGGGGTTCTCCTCCCCGGCTTTTGAATTTTCCTCCCTTTACTGGGGCAGTTAGACTGCAGCAACAGCACAGCGGGTAGGGCATTTGCCTTGCATGCGGCCCACCCGGGTTTGATTCCTCCGTCCCTCTCGGAGAGTCCGGCAAGCTACCAAGAGTATCCCGCCCGCACGGCAGAGCCTGGCAAGCTCCCCATGGCATATTCGATATGTCAAAATAGTAACAGCAAGTCTCACAATGGAGACGTTACTGGTGCCCGCTCGAGCAAACCGATGAACAACGGGATGACAGTGATTCAGTGCTATGGGGCAGATGCCTGAACTAGTCTGGTATGGGAATCGTCCCCCTAGCAAAATACCCTAAGGATGGAATACGGCCCTAGGTAAAATAGTTTAGGTATTAGAATACCACAGGTTTGCAAAACTGCACCCAGGAAAGAATATTTTGGCAGGAAAGAACAGAATAGATAATAAACATCTGCGTGGCTGTAAAATGCTCCAGATGTTTTACATATAGAATAAAACTGTTCAGGATCTTTTAGATGGAGGGACAAATTGCCAAGTATAGAATAGGAAACTGGTTGGACTATGTATATATATATATATATATATATATATATATATATATATGTATATATATATATGTATTTTTTTTGAGTTCCAGAATTGCTTCAGAATTTTTTTTTTTAACTTTTATTGAATCACCGTGAGATAGTTACAAGCTTTCATGTTTGGGTTACAATCTCATAATGATCAAACACTCATCCCTCCACCAGTGCACATTCTCCACCACCAATATCCCGGGTATACCCCCCCTTTCCCACCCTCCCCCTGCCTCTAAGGCAGACAATATTCCCCAGACTCTCTCTCTACTTTTGGGCATTATGGCTTGCAACACAGACACTGAGAGGCCATCATGTCTGGTCCATTATCTACTTTCGGCATGCATCTCCCATCCCGACTGATTCCCCCAGCCATCATTTTCTTAGTGATCCCTTCTCTATCCCATCTGCCTTCTCCCCTCCGCTCATGGAGCAGGCTTCCAGCTATGGGGCAATCCCCCTGGCCCTTGTATCTACTGTCCTTGGGTGTCAGCCTCATGTGATGTTATTCTATACTCCACAAATGAGTGCTGGACTTTGTATTTCAAGATGCCTTCTGACAGCTTTGTAAAATACCCCAGTCTCCCTTCTTCTTGCTCCCATTGAATGCTCACCTGCTTCCTGACTATCCTTAATGTCTCAGCCTACAACACCTCCTGCTGGGAGCCCAGTGGCGGTGGGGATGTTCCTTCATTGAGTAAAGTAGCCGGTCTGAGACCACTGGGGGGAGCTGTCCAGGAGACCTAAATCCTGGACAGTCTCTGTGTGTGTTTGTCTGTCTCATTCTCTGTGATCGATCTCTGATGCCTGGAGGTCAAAGAAGTCCATCCAATTGATGTAGGCAGTAGACAGGGAGGGCTGGAGCGATAGCACAGTAGGTGGGGCGTTTGCTTTGCACGCGGCTGACCCGGGTTCAATTCCTCCACCCTCTCGGAGAGCCTGGCAAGCTACTGAGAGTATCCCGCCCGCACGGCAGAGCCTGGAAAGCTCCCCATGGCGTATTCGATATGCCAAAAACAGGAACAACAAGTCTCACCATGGAGACGTGACTGGTGCCCGCTGGAGCAAATTGATGAGCAACGGGAGGACAGTGATACAGGTAGACAGGGAAAGGCCCTTGGCAATAAAATTTAGGTCAACAGAACTTCCTGGAGGAAAATCCTAAGACTGATCCAGAGGTTGGACCTTTCCCCATGAAGTTCCTCAAACCCTGGGACTCTTCCTTAATCTGGTTACAATGTGATCCGGCCCAAGAAGACTCCAGAACTTCCGGATCAAGACAACCCGGGGAGAGCCTATAAGAGACACCTTGAACAAAGGAAGCGTGTGCGCATATGCTGCCCGAGCCCGTGTGCTGCTTGCCACCAGGCGGCCGAGCACATGTGTCGCCCGCATCTCCCCTCCTGAGACGTGGACTTTCATGCTTCAGCTATCTAATGCTGGGATGTGTCTAGGGGCTTTCTCGCCACTCTTGGAGAAGCCCGCGTTCTCTCTTGAGCGCGTTATTCTCTCTCTTATTCTCTCTCTCACTCTCTCCCCCTCAAAAAACCCTCCAAATAAAACCTGTTTTACTTCACTGTTTGTCTACTCCTGAAATTCCTTCCTGTGAGCGAGACAAGAACCCAGTAACCCTGGGTCCTGGGTGGCAGAGGCAGTTGGGGAGAAAGTGACCGTCTTTCCCCTCCCCGCTTCACATGAGTCACCTGTGGGGCCCACCGACATCAACATGAGCCACCCATTGGCCCACTGGCATCAAAAGGAGTCCATCTGATGGGCTTTGGACACTCTGAACTGCTGATGGGCTTTGGACACTCTGGACACAAGAAATGCTGCTGGCCTGCTCCCTGAGGGAGGGGGAGGAAAGGAGCCCTGTCTGCAGTGGCCGCCTCATCACGTCCACTATCACAGAGGATGGACACTAGAAGTTCACTCACGTGTGGGCATAAGAGGTGCAAAGGGACGTTCTCTTCTCTGACTCTCCGTAGAGTGCTCCCATCTGAACAGGAACTTGTGAAGAGAAAAATGCCTGATCAGAGTGGTTCTGGGTGGCTTAGGAGCAGTGGGGAGGAGAGGACCGTCTCGAGAAGGAAGTCTAGCTCCTCCACCGCTGCCGCCTTGGGGACAGCTGGGGAAACCTAGGCCTGGTCAGGGCAGCCGGGCGCCTGGCTCTTTGCAGGAAAGCAAAGTCAGTCCAGAGTCCCAGGCCTTTCGGGTCTGGTGTGTTTCTCTCCGAAAAGAACTTCAGGAGGAGATGAACAGTGGAGTATAAATAACAGATTTTATTTAGAAGTACTGAGGAATGGGGTGGGAAGGAAGGGAGGGCGAGAGAGTAAGGGAGAGAGAGGGAGAAAGAGGGACAGAGAGGGAGGAAGAGGGAGGGAGAGAGGGAGAGAGAGAGAGGAAGCCAGAGAAAAGGAGAGAGAGAGGGAGAGTGAGGGAAAGTGAGGGAGAAATAGAGAGAGAGAAAGAGAGAGAGAGGAAGAGGGAGAGAGGGGGAGAGAGGGGGAGAAAGAGAGAGGAGAGAGGGAGGGAGAGTGAGAGAGAAAGGGAGAGAGAGGAATAGAGGGAGAGAAGGAGAGAGAGAGGGAAAGAGAAAGACAGAGAGAGGGGAGAGAGGGAGAAAGGAAGAGAGAGGAGAGAGAAGGAGAAAGAGTGAAGGAGAGAGGGAGAAGAGAGAAGGAGGAAGAGGGAGGGAGAGAGCGGGAGAGAGGGAGAAGAGAGGAAGAGGGAGAAAAAGGGAGGGAGTGTGAGGGAGAAAGGGAGAGGGGGAGGGAGAAAGGGAGAGAGGGAAGAAGAGGGGGAGAGAGGGAGAGAGAGGAAGACAGAGAGGAGGGAGAGAGAGGGAGAAAGGAGAGAGAGAAAGGGAGGGAGAGTGAGGGAGAAAGGGAGAGAAGGAGAGAGAGGGAGAGAGAGAGGAAGAGGGAGAGGGGGGAGAGAGAAGAAGAGGGAGAGAGAGGGGGAGAGAGTGGGAGAAAGAGAGAAGAGAGAGGGAAGGAGAGAGAGGGAGTGAGGGAGAGAGAGAGGGAAGAGAGGGAGAGGGAGGGAGAGGGAGAGAGGGGGAGAGAGGGAGAAAGAGAGAGAAGAGAGAGGGAAGGAGAGAGAGGCAGTGAGGGAGAAAGAGAGGGAAGAGAGAGGGAGAGAGAGAGAGAAAGGAGGGAGGGAGGGAGGGAGGGAGGGAGGGAGGGAGGGAGGGAGGGAGGGAGGAAGAAAAATGGATTCAAAAGAGAACGCAGGTTTCTCCAGAGGGGACAAAGCGACACATCCCAGCATTACAATTATGAGAGTACACACCTCAAGAGGGGCGACGTGGGCGATACGTGCTTGTGGGCATGTGTTTGAGCTGGCATCACACATGTGCTCCACAGCAACACGTGTGTTCAGGCAGCACCTGTGCTCAGGGCTGCACATGCATGTCTTTTCTCCGTCCAGGTTGGCTTCTCCCACCTGCCCTCTTCGGGCCTTTCAGCCTAGGTAGGAGGCCACTGCTAAGGGGGTTCCCAGGGGGACAGGCTGATGCTCGTGTTCGGTGCTCCTCTCCTGGCCTTTGGACCTGCTGGCGCTTCTCTGTGAGGGGCGTCCAGCCTTCCTGGGGCCTGCGGAGGGCTTGGGGGGAAAAGAGGAGGGGCCTAGGTAAAGGTCTTATCAGGCCTTAGCTCCTATGTCCACAAGGTGGGTCCCAGCAGCCTTAGGCTAGTAACAGAGGAACTTTCCAGGAAGGCCTTGCCAGAGGGCTCCGCTAACTCCCTGCTGGTTACTTCAGCTCTAGTTTCATTTCTCAGGGTGGCCTTTAATTTCTCTCCGGAGAGGAGTTGAACCCCTAAAGTCTCCAGGAACAAGGCTCTCACCATCCCTCCTTCCCACCTTTGGAGGGGAAGGAAGGAATAAATGAGAAAGGCTGTCCTTACCATTGACTTCAGGGTGGATGAGCAAATGGAGTCGAAAATGATCCTGGGGGCTGGAGCAATAGCACAGCGGGGAGGGTGTTTGTCTTGCACACAGCCAACCCAGGTTCGATTCCCAGCATCCCATAGGGTCCCCTGAGCACCGCCAGGAGTAATTCCTGAGTGCATGAGCCAGGAGTAACCCCTGTGCATTGCCGGGTGTGACCCAAAAAGCCAAAAAAAAATGATCCTGATCTTTTTAAAAAATTATTTTTATACATTTATTTTCATAAAATAATTCACAATAGTTCATTACAGATAATATTTAAACACCTACCCCACCAGTGAGCATCTTCCCACCACAATAAGAGGGAAAGGGGCTGGAGCGATGGCGTAACCTGGCAAGCTCCCTGTGGTGTATTCAGTATGCCAAATACAGTAACAATAACAGGTCTCATTCCCCTGACCCTTAAAGAGCCTCCAATATGGCACCGTTTGGAAGGACAAGTAAGGAGAGACTGCTAAAATCTCAGGGCTAGGACGGATGAAGATGTTACTGGCGCCCACTTGAGCAAATCGATAAATGACGGGATGACAGTGATACTTGTGACAGTGATGTTAAAACCAAACAAACGTGTGCTACTTTAGGTATATCAGTGGGCTAGAGTATAAGAGGAAATACTGCATTGCTCTCTTCCGGGAGCTTTATTTTATAGTCTCTGCATCTTGGTTGTTGAGGAGATTACATGGCGCTGGGGGGCGGAGGGAGGTGGTTTGTGGGTGCAACTGCCAAGCTACTGGAAAACTGGGGAGGTGGGGGGAGGAGGCCCAGTCCTGAAAAATGATCCTGATCTTTGGGCTTTGGAGATAGCACAGCTGTCCTTGTCTAATATTGGTTTTGGCTTAGTTTCAAGTTTCCTACAACTTTTTGTTGGCTTTTTTTTTTCTTTCCTTTCTTTATCTGGTAGTGCTCAAGGCTTCCTCCTGGCACTGCACTCAGGGGTCACTGCTGGTGGTGATGCAGGTTGTGGGTGTGGTGTGGGTGTCAGGGGGACCATAGGGGATCCCAGGGATTGAGCCCGGGTCAGTCACACATGCAAGGCAAGTGCACCTGCCCTGACCCTGTTTCCTGCAGGGATACTCGGTGGGGCATAGGTCTGGGGACCTTACCCGGCTCAGAGGGACAGAGACAAGTTAAGTGAAGAAACAGGAAAGGTTTATTGGGGTACGCTCCGGGAGGACCCTACTGACCTCTGATGAGGTTGGGATAGAGCCATACCTGGATGAGGCTCAGTGGTTTTTATTTTTATTTTTTTTAATCTCTCTGGTGGGAAGCAATATGGTTTCTCTGGCACAAAGGGACAAAAGGAAGGTGTGCCCTTTTGATGCAGGCAGGTAGGCGGGGAAAGGCCCTTAGCAATGAAACTTAGGTCGACAAGACTTCTGGGAAGGAACATTTTAAAACTGATCCACTCTGTGGAGCACTGTAGCACTGTCATCCCGTTGATCATTGATTTGCTTGAGTGGGCACCAGTAATGTCTCCATTGTGAGACTTGTTGTTACTATTTTTGGCATATTGAATATGGCACGGGTAGCTTGCCAGGCTCTGCTGTGCGGGCGGGATACTCTCGGTAGCTTGCTGGGCTCTCTGAGAGGGATGGAATTGAACCTGGGTCAGCCTCGAACAAGGCAAACGCCCTACCTACTGTGCTATCGCTCCAGCCCACTCTGTGGATACAGAAACAAAGACCTGATAAGACCTTCAGCCGACCCTGAGGAGACTGGACCCTCCCCATGAAGTTCTTCTCGAAAGTCCCTGGACCTCTCCTTTAACCCGATTAACTTTAGTGATCCAGCCCAGAGAAGACTCTAGAACTTCCGGATCAAGCCAGCCCTCGAAGAGCCTATAAAAGCCACCTTGCACAAAGGAAGCGCACACATATGCTGCCGAGTCCGTGTGCTGCTTGCGCCCGCGTGGCCGAGCACATGTGGTGCCCGAGCACATGTGTCGTCCGCATCTCCCCTCTTGAGATGTGGACTTGCGTGCTTTCCTGTGTAATGCTGGGGTGTGCGTATGGGCTCTCCCCGCCCCTGAAGAAGCCCGAGTTCTCTCTTGAGCACGTTACCCTGTTTCTTACTCTCCACTCTCTCCCACATTCTCTTCCTCCTTCCCTTCAAAAACCCTCCAAAGAAAATCTGTTTTACCTCCCTGCTCGTCTACTCCTGAAATTCTTTTCTGCGAGGCGAGACAAGAACCCAGGAACCCTGGGTCCCGGGTGGCAGAGGCGGAGCGGGAGAAAGTGACCGTCTTTCTCCTCCCAACTCATGTGAGCCACCCTGGGGACCACCAACACCACTTCTAGAGGAGGGAGGTAAAGGATGGTGTGGCTCGTCTAGCGTTCCTTTATCTGCAGGGGCCAGATGGGACGCCACCTGGTGCAACAGTCCCTTGTCCTCTCTGCTGGGGGGTGGGGCAGGCTGGTCTAGAACAAACCTTCCCCTGGGTCGCTTCACTGTTCTCTTGAATAGCTCTCCAAGAACTCAAGGATGTTGTCAGTAGGTGGGCTTGGTTGGGGAAGCTCAGATTAGGAAAGTCAGTCCCTTGTTCATCCTGACTCAGGATCTTGTCTTTATGGCGAAGAAAAGAATTAACCAGAGAAAGCCGATAATTCCAGGGAGATATAAAAGCTTCATTTAGGATATATGAGGGAGAAGAGAAAAAAAAATGTGTCTAGGTAAAGGAGAGAGAGTCATTATGGAAAGCAATTATATACTCAAGGTTGGGCTGCCTGACCCCAAAATCACACCCCATAAAGTTGCAAAAAAAAGAATTTTTAATTGGGTAGAAGTGATTTTGTTCCCCAAATAGTTTCTTCTTTCAAAGGGAGAAAAAAAATGAGTTTAGAAGGTCTGCAAACCCTCCCTCCCCCCTCAATTTATAATTCCAGCCTCTTCTGTTAGTTCTTTTAATAACTAGGCCTTGGGGCCTGACATACTTTTCTAGTATGTATTAGAAAACACTAATTAAATTTTGTGTGTGTGTGTGTGTTCGGGTCACACCTGGAGGTGCTCAGGGTTTACTTTTGGTCCTGTGCTCAGGGATCCCTCGGGGACTCGAGGGACAATATGGGAACCCGAGTTGGCCACTTAGAAGGCAAGCTCCCAACCTGCTGAACTATTGCTTAGGCCCAATTTTTTTTTTGTTTGTTTTTGATCACACCCAGCTGTGCTCAGGGCTGACTCCTGACTCTGCTTTGGAATCACTCCTGGCGGGGGCTGGGGGACCCACGTTCGGAGAATCTGGGTCGGCCATGTACAAGGCAAATGTACTTACCTGGTATAAATCTAGATTATACCAGTATAATTTATATTTATCGGGACTAGTATAATTTATACGGTATAGCCCCTAAATTCTTATCTCAAGACGTGCGTTTTGCTCCCACCTAGGCGACACCCTACCCCCAGAACGCCTTGTAATTATAAACAGAGTCTTTGATCAGCCAGGATGTCGAAATTAATGGGAAGCAGCCCAAAGACACTTTGTCCTATCCCAACTTAATTAACTGCATCTGTAAACTCCTCCACCGTTTGAAAACAGCCTGCTCGTCAAACTCAGGAGAACCTCAAGGTCTGTGTTTTAAAGCCAGAATGCCACGGAATTCACTCCATCTGGCTTCCTCCTCAGGGTAGCCCCGAACATTCTGGAATCATTAAAAAATTCCCCCTTTTATTCAAAGGACGGAAGAGATTTCCTGAAGCTACCGAAGGAAAGGGGAGAAGTGGCACCCCCGAGTAGCAGGCTGTGGTGGCTCCGAGTCAGAGCGTCGCAGGGCTGGTCTGGGAGGGCTTTTCTCGGTCTGCTCCAGCTCGGGGTTTTCTACGCAGCTGAGAGTCCACTGCTGGACCTTGTCAGGGGAGAAGGACTTTGAGTTCATGGCCGTTTTCTAAAAAAAAAAAAAAAAAAAAAAAAAATTTTTAACTAAAAAAATTGATGTTATTTATTTATTTATTTTTGCTTTTTGGGTCACACCCGGCGATGCACAGAAGTTACTCCTGGCTCATGCACTCAGGAATCACTCCTGGTGGTGCTCGGGGGACCCTATGGAATGCTGGGATTCGAACCTGGGTCGGCCGCGTGCGAGGCAAACGCCCTACCTACCCTATCCGCTATGCTATTGCTCCAGCCCCTAATTTAAAAAATTGAATTAAATTTTTAATCCGAGCAAATCAATGAGCAATGGGAGAACAGTGCTACAGTGCTAAGGTTGTTCATATTAACTGATCGCATTCGATATCTCAACACCAATCTCACCACCATTATACCTTCCCACCACCATTTATTATTTTTTCCCCCCAAATTTTCTCACCACCATTCAAGCCTGCTTTGTTACTGTTTTTGGCATATCGAATATGCCCCGGGGAGCTTGCCAGGCTCTGCCATGCGGGTGGGATACTCTCGGTAGCTTGCCGGGCTCTCAGAGAGGGACGGAGGAATTGAACCTGGGTCGGCCGCATGCAAGGCAAACGCCCTACCTGCTGTGCTATCGCTCCAGCCCTTCTGGATCAAGGCCTTTAAAATATGCTGAGAGGGTGCCCAGAGGCAGCTGGTGGGTGTGACAGCCAGGACCCCAAGTGGGCGGGGAGACGGGAAGGGTTGGCCGTCTCTGCTGCCGCCATGTGGCCTGGAGTCTCAGTCCCTGAGCCCACGTACCTGGGTTTTTCTTCCGGAAGCATGTGGCTACCGTTGCTCATCGGAGTGGGTGGCCAGGCACACTGGCTCCATCTGAGGTGCCCCCGTGGAACTGGCTCTGTACGGGGTCCAGAGAGATCTCCGGCGGGCTGCTGTCTTCCGGGATTCACTCTTTGAGTCTTATCTTGGTCCCTTTGGTTCCTGCTGAAGTTTCTCCTCCCATCGGCGTCCAGTGCTCTCCGGACATCATTCATTGCCTCATCACTGACTCCAGCCGGGCACAGGGGGGGCCTCATTTCACCTTGTCGTGCTGTGCTCCAGCCAAGCCCTCCTGTTAGAGGGTGTGCAGATGTTTCCTATCACTCTTCTGGCTAGGTGGGGGTGAGGCTGCCGGGGGCGTCTGTGGTTCTCAAGGCCGTTTCCCGAGCAGAGGAGCCAGGCAGAAGGCCGTGTTCCAGATTTCTCTGTTTCTCAACTGAAAACCTTTTGAAAGGCTCCCCAGGCCTTGTGATAGAAAGAAGTAATAAAGGGATACGAGGCAAGTAGCCCGGGGGGGTGGGGAAGGAGAATCACGCGAACTAGGATATGGGCAGTGTGGGCTCGGGTTCGACGAGAGGTAGCACAGAGGCTGTCCTTAACCCAAGAGCGCTACTTTTTTTGTTTTGCTTTTTGGGTCACTTTAGGAGTGACCTAAAGTCACTGGGAGCTTGCTTTTAAGTCTCTGGATGTTGGCCACTGATGGGATTACACACACCTGGGTTCCTCTGCCGGTACCTTCATGCGTGAGGCCTGTCCGAACGTGTGGAGAGGGGCTCCCCAGGGCATATTCGATATGCCAAAAACAGTAACAAAGCAGGCTTGAATGGTGGTGAGAAAATTTGGGGGGAAAAAATAATAAATGGTGGTGGGAAGGTATAATGGTGGTGAGATTGGTGTTGAGATATCGAATGCGATCAGTTAATATGAACAACCTTAGCACTGTAGCACTGTTCTCCCATTGCTCATTGATTTGCTCGGATTAAAAATTTAATTCAATTTTTTAAATTAGGGGCTGGAGCAATAGCATAGCGGATAGGGTAGGTAGGGCGTTTGCCTCGCACGCGGCCGACCCAGGTTCGAATCCCAGCATTCCATAGGGTCCCCTGAGCACGGCCAGGGGTAATTCCTGAGTGCAGAGCCAGGAGTGACCCCTGAGCATCGCTGGGTGTGACCCAAAAAGCAAAAAAAAAGAAAAGAAAAGAAAAGAAAAATTGCAATGTGAACTGAGTTCCTCCGCCCCTCTCGGAGGGGCCTCGAGCATGGCTGTGGGGAGGGCATTTGCCTTGCACGCAGCCAACCCGGGTTTGATTCCCAGCATCCCATAGGGTCCCCTGAGCACGGCCAGGGTAATTCCTGAGTGCAGAGCCAGGAGTGACCCCTGAGCATCGCTGGGTGTGACCCAAAAAGCAAAAAAAAAAGAAAAGAAAAGAAAAAAATTGCAATGTGAACTGAGTTCCTCCGCCCCTCTCGGAGGGTCCAGCAAGCTACCGAGAGTATGGAGCCCGCATGGCAGAGCCTGGCAAGCTACCCGTGCGTATTGGATATGCCAAAAACAGTAACAATAAGTCTCTCAATGAGAGATGTTACTGGTGCCCGTTCGAACAAATCGATGAGCAACGGGATGACAGTGACAGTGACTGTGACAGTGAACTGAGCATGGAGAAGAAGAAAATGAGTTTGTGGTCAAGCAGTGCCCAAGTGTGGTGCTGCTTGCTGTGTGCTGAGCTTGTGGTCCAGATGAGCAAGAAGGTGAAATGCCAGGCTGGTGCCTGGGCAGCTGTGGGAGGCTGGCATTCCAGCCAGCGTTTGGAAGGGCTGCAAGTGATGCTGGCCTTGACAGCTTGCCTGATCCGGGCCTGTGATTTTACCGTTCCGGTACTTCTGCATGTGTAGAGGTGTGTGTGTGTTTAATCACCAAGTTTGATTTGAGCTCTCTTGTTCCTCCCTTCCCTAACTCGTATCCCCTCCCCCCTCCCTTCCTCTGCCCACGATCTTTCCTTCAATGCCCGGCTGGTTCTCTCTTGGTGTGTGTGTGTGTGTGTGTGTGTGTGTGTGTGTGTGTGTGTGTTTGGGGGGCGGGGGCTCGGCTGGGGTGGCTGGAATGGAACCAGCCTTGCAGTTCTCTCCGGTGGCTTTTGTCTCGGCAGGAGGGCAGGAGGGAGGGGTTGGGCTTGGAGAAGAAGCGGACACACGAGAGCTTGCCGGCGGAACAGGTGATGCAGAGATGGCGAAGCGGAATGGAACATGGAGGCTTTAAATGTTAAAGGGTGGGTAGAAAATGTACCAGGATATTTTGAGGGCTAAATTTGTTCGGGAAGTTAAATGCATAGAATGTGATGAATCAGAAGAACAAGAGCCACTTAAGATTTTTTAAAGCCGTTGGGTTGCCCAGGCGATAGGCAGGTTTTTTTTTTTTTTTGGATGGTTTCTTCTGAGTGGTAAACATTTTCATTGCACTTCAGCGCGTCAAGGGTTCCTCTGTAAGAACCCAGGACTGTTGGTGAACGCCGAGAGCCCGAGGCCTCAGGAGGACAAGCTGTTTGCTCAAGGTCATGAAACACTTTGGTTTCCTCAGCGGATGGAGGCGGCCTGGAATGAAAGGGCTGCTGGCTAGGTCGGAGCCATAGCAGAGCGGGTGAGCATTCTCCTTGCACCCTCCAGGCTTACTCCTGGATCCGCACTCAGGGATCAGTCCTGGCGGGGCTTGGGAGACCAGAGGGGGTGCTGGGGTTTGAACCTGGGTCAGCCGTGTGTAAGGTCAGTGCGCTACCCGCTCTGCTCTAAGAAAAGGCTTCGAAGACAAGGAGGTTGTCTGACGCTTCCTCTTGAGATTTATTTTGCTTTTTGGGTCACACCCAGTGATGCTCAGTGGTTACTCCTGGCTCTGCACTCAAGAATTACCCCTGGTGGTGCTCAGGGGATCCTATGGGATGCTGGGAATCAAACCTGGGTCGACCATGTGCAAGGCAAACGCCCTCCCCGCTGTTCTATCGCTCCTGGGATTTATGACCACATTCCCGTGGGTCATCCAGAATCTGGGCATCTCTCCTCAGGACTATCCTGGAAGTCTCACCTCAGCTCCATCTCACACTGGTCTTCTGGCCTCCCTGCTGCCAGGGAGGGCTGGGTCCCCGGAACACGGCAGGAACCTGGGCATCAATCTTACCTGCTGCTTGGTTGCAGAGTCTATTTTCTAGCTCTCCATTCGGGATCTATAAAACCAAAATAATATCCATTAGTCTTTGTGTTGGGGTTTTGTTTTGGGGCCACACCCAGCGATGCTCAGGGCTGGCTCTTGGCTTTCTGGTCAGGGATCATCCTGACGCTGATGGGTACCACTTGCAGGGCTGGGGGTCTAACCCTGATTTTGTCAAACTTTGGCCAGAGCCTTACCCAATGTACTATCTCTCAGGCATTTTGTCTGTTCCTTTAGAGAGTAAATGAGATAAGATGGGGAAAAAAATCTATCAAGAAGCCGTATGAAGTTATCCCATAAACATTAAGACCCTTTTTTTTATCTCACTTCTTTTAAAAATTTTTTTATTTTATTTTATTTTTTGGGGTCACACCCGGTGATGCACAGAGGTTACTCCTGGCTCTGCACTCAGGAATTACTCCTGGCGGTGCTCGGGGGACCATATGGGATGCCGGGGATTGAACCCAGTTCAGCCACGTGCAAGGCAAACGCCCTCCCCACTGTGCTATCACTCCCCTTTATCTCACTTCTTACAAATTTTCTAAAAGTGGCATAGTTTTGGGCTGGGGACAGAGTATAGGATTTAGGGCATGTTTGTATCTCCAGCATCACTTGCCCCCCACCTCCACTGAGTGCAGCCCTGGTGGTCCCCACCCACTTCCCCGGGTGGATCCTGGTTCTCCTCAGCATTCCAGGGTTCAAGTAGATTCATATCCCTGGGCATTGGGCTGTCCCATCCCTCTCCCCAAATAATGTGACAGTTTTAAGGCACTTCATTGCATTGTTCAATGACATTTATACCTCTATAGTTTAGCATTAAAAACTAAGAAGAATGTAGTTGAGAGAGGGCTTGACCTCCAGAGACACCTCCTTTATCCATCCACTCACCCATTCATCCATCCATCCAACCCATCCATCCATCCATCCATCCAACCATCCATCCATCCATCCATCCATCCATCCATCCATCCATCCATCCATCCATCCATCCATCCATCCATCCCATCCTTCCAAACACACATCCGTCCACTTACCCACACATCCATCTATCAATTCACTCATCTATCCATCCTCCCATCCCATCCACTCACCACATCCATCCATTAAACCCGTCTATCCATCCAATCCATCTATCCATCCATCTCATCCATCCATTCACACATTCCCTCCATCCACCCATTCCATCCACTCAATCCATCCATTCATCCATTTATCCACCCACACACCCACCCATTCTTCTCAACTACCCATATGTCCACTGTCCATTTATTCACCCAATTAACCCACCCACCCATCCATCATCATTCACCAGCCACTCTCACCCACTCACCCATCCTCCCATCCACCTTCCCACCCACCCATACCATCCACCCACCCATTCACCTACCATCTCACCCACCATCACGTACCATCCATCCTTCTTATCCACCCACCCATCCTCACCCTTACCCATCTATCTATCCACCCACCCATTCATCTATCCATCCACCCATTTGGCTAGCCACTCAACTATCCTTCCATCCATTCCACCCAATATTTCTGGAGCAACTATGTGGTCGAGGCGCTGGTAATTGGCTCTGAAAGGTGATCTGACTCAGCATCCAAAGCAAATGAGCATGAATGAACTCAGGCTACCTCTCAGAGCACGAGGGAAAGGGCTCCTAACTAGAACTCCAGGTGACACAGGGAAGGTGGAACTGACTCTTGAGGTAGGAGACACAGCCGTTAAAAGTTCTGTTTCATCGAGAACCATGTTTTCAGAGAGTCTGAGCCTGGGGGCTGTGGCATGAATGGGAGGTGAGAAGGGAGAGAAGTCTTGCAGCAAACTCTTCCCAAAAGTTCTTTCCTCCCAAGAGAAAGCCAGGCCTGGGGTTGGCTTGCCGGGAAAGGGGTAAAGGAGGGAGGTTTGAAGCGCATTGAAGGATTTGGGGGGAGAGTCTCCAAGAGAAGGGAGAGTGAGCAGGCGAGA
>NC_073307.1:85067644-85097581 GCF_027595985.1 Sorex araneus
CAGAAAAAAACAAAACAAAAAATATGTCCACGAAAGGGCTGGACTCAAACTACCATTTCATTTTCCTCCATAGGAGTGCTAGTTTGAAGGAGAAAGTCGGGTACTATTTTCAAGATGTTAAAAGTAACTTAAAAGGCAGAGGTCAGAGTCCTAGGAATTCCACAATGCAGCTCTGGAAGTTACTACCAGAGCTTGGCAGGTGTAGGGAGATGGTGCCGTGAGCTTTCTGCCATGAAAATGGAAATTTCTGATAAAGATGCAGCTTAAAAAAATTCCTTTCGGGGGACTGGAGGGATATTACAGGGATAAGACACTTGCTTGCGGGCAGCCAGCCCAGGTTGAATGCTCCAGCATCATGTACGGTTCTCTGCCAGGAGTGGTTCCTGAGCACATTTCTGGAGCACACTGCCAGGAGTGGTTCCTGAGCACATTTCTGGGAAATGACTGCTAATCTAAGACACTGTCACTGTCACTGTCATCCTGTTGCTCATCGATTTGTTCGAGCGGGCACCAGTAACATCTCTCATTGTGAGACTTGTTACTGTTTTTGGCATATCCAATACGCCACGGGGAGCTTGACAGGCTCTGCCGTGCGGGCACGATACTCTTGGTAGCTTGCTGGGCTCTCCGAGAGGGGTGGAGGAATCGAACCCGGGTCGACCTCGTGCAAGGCGAACGCCCTACCGCTGTGCTATCGCTCCAGTCCATCTATGACAGTCCATCTATGATATTTTGTATATATATATATGTATATATATATATATACAAAATAAAAGCTTTAGAAGGGGAAGTGAGTGCTTAGGTACTTGATTAAAAATACTGGGTCTCTTACCTGCCTTCGGCCTACCTGAGTCTGATCTCTGGCATCACAGATGGTCCTCCGAGCCCATCAGGAGTGATCCATGAGCACTGAGTCAGGAGCAAGCCCAAAGAACTGCAAGGGCGTGATCCCCAAAGCCAAAGCAACAAGACCAAAAAAATACTGAAAGAGAGCAGTGCATACACGTGTATTCTAGAAAACTGTGTATATACACATGCTAGAAAATCAAAGTTAAGAGAAAATGAGTAATTTGGAAGTTATGAACGATAATATAAACATTTACACATAGAGAAATTTAAACAGAACTATGACCGCTAAAAGAATTGAAAAGAAAAGAATTAATCACCCCCAACAGGGGCTGGATCGATAGCACAGCAGGTAAGGCGTTTGCCTTGCACGCGGCTGACCCGGGTTCGATCCCCAGCATCCCATATGGTCCCCAGAGCACTGCAAGGAGTAATTCCTGAGTGCATGAGCCAGGAGTAACCCATGAGCATCGCCGGGTGTGACCAAAAAAAGCAAAAATAAAATAAAATAAAATAAAATCATCCCTAACATAGCCATCTGCATCTTATACACATGGTTTCAGAAAATTGAGAAGGAGAACTCTGCCTGGTTTACATAGTGTGCATACATATTCATGTGTATATATGTATACATATATATGCACACATGCATATGCATATATGTATACATATACATTCTCCAAGATCTAGTAAGGGCAATAAAAAGCTTATATATTTTTTTAAAAATTTATTTATTTTTAATTAGTGAGTCACAGTGAGGGTACAGTTACAGATTCACACATTTTCGTGCTTGTTTTTCCCTCATGCAATGTTTAAGAGCCCATCCCTCCACCAGTGTCCATTCTCCACCACCAATGAACCCAGTATCCCTCCCCCCCCCACTCCCATCCCCCCAATCCCACCCCGCCTCTGTAGCGGGGCATTCCAATTTGATATCTCTCTCTCCTTTTGGGTGTTGTGGTTCCAAATAGGGGTATTGAGTTCTGTTCAGTCTCTAGTCTACTTTCAGCACGCATCTAAAAAGCTTATATTCTTTTTCCATCTAAATTTCTTCTGAGCTCCTTCAACATCCTCAACACTTCCTCTCTAAAAATCCTTACCAGACTTTTTATTTATTTATTTATTTTTAAATTAATAGTTTATTTTTAATTAGTGAGTCAACGTGAGGGTACAGTTACAGATTTATACATTTTTGTGCTCATGTTTCTCCCTTACAAAGTTTGAGAACCCATCCCTTCACCAGTGCCCATTCTCCACCACCAGTAAACCCAGCGTCCCTCCCCCCCTCCCCAGTCCCGTCTCCCCCCACCCCACACTGCCACTATGGCAGGGAATTCCCTTTTGTTCTCTCTCTCTGATTAGGTGTTGTGGTTTGCAATAGAGGTGTTGAGTGGCCACCACTGCTTGGTTCTCCCGGGCTAGCGTCTCTGCTCACGAGGGTGTGGGGCTCGGCGTTGCCTTCCCGCCGTGACTGTCCGGGGGGAGCTGTGCGGCCGGCTGGGTCCAGGTAGGGTGTCCGTGCCCGCGCTCTGTGAAGTACAGAGAAGTGAAGCGGGGCAGAGGTCCTGACCGGGGGTCGGGATGGGGGCTCCTGCGGGCGGCTTCCTAGCTCGGTCACCAAGCTCTGAGTCTGAGAGGACCGAGCCGGGCCGAGCTGGGAGCAGGCGTACTGCACACGGCTCCGGACCTCGGCCGCTCCACTTCCGGTCTCCTCCCAAAGGCGCGAATTTCCTTATTAGGAATTAACTGATTGGGGGCTGGAGCGACAGCACAGCGGGGAGGGCGTTTGCCTTGCACGCGGCAGAACTGAGTTCGATTCCCAGCATCCCATAGGGTCCCCTGAGCACCGCCAGGGGTGACTCCTGAGTGCAGAGCCAGGAGTAACCCTTGTGCACTGCCAGGTGTGACCCAAAAAGCAAAAAAAAAAAAAAAAAAAAAAAAAAAGAATGAACTGATTCTGGGGCTGGAGCAGGGCATTTGCCTTGCTCGCGGCGAACCCGGGTTCGATTCCCAGCATCCCATAGGGTCCCCCGAGTACCGCCAGGGGTAATTCCTGAGTGCAGAGCCAGGAGTAACCCCCGTGCATCACCAGGTGTGACCCCAAAGCAAAAAGAAAAAATAATAAAAATAAATGAACTGATTCTAAGGCTATTTTTTATAACAGAGCTCAGGGGCCACCAGATCTACCTCTGGTGATGTTTGGGCAGATTGGAGGTTTTGGGGAGGGAACTCAGGAATGTGTCAGACATGTGCTCTACCATTTGAACTATCTTTTTGACCCCGAAGTATATATTTTTATTATTTTGGGGGGGCACACAAAGCCCATATTCAGGGCTTCCCTCTGGCTCTGAGTTGAGGAAAAGCTCCTTGAGGTGCTGAGGGGACCCTCTGCAGTGCTGGGGATCAAACTGGGGTTAGCTCCATGCAAGACAAGCACCTTATTCACTTGTACTGTATCTCTCTGGACCAAGAATATATTTTATTTTATTATCTATTTATTTTGCTTTGTTTTTGCGGGGTGTGACACCTGGCAATGCACGGGGGTTACTCCTGGCTCTGCACTCAGGAATTACCCCTGGCCATGCTCAAGATCGTATGGGATGTGGGGAATCAAACCCGGGTCGGCCGCATGCAAGACAAACGCCCTACCTGTTGTGCTATCACTCTTGCCCCAAGAATATATTTTATTTATTTATTTGCTTTTTGAGTCACACCCGGCGATGCACAGAGCTTACTCCAGGCTCTGCACTCAGGAATTACTCCTGGCAGTGCTCAGGGGACCCTATGGGATGCTGGGAATCGAACCCGGGTCGTCCACGTGCAAGGCAAATGCCTTACCAGCTGTGCTATCACTCCAGCCCCAATAATATATTTTAAAATATATCAATTGTTTAAATATTTACTCCAGAAATTCAAAGATTCCTAAAAATCATGAAGTCCCTTAAATAATCATAAAATTCAGAATCAAAGCAGTTAGCTTTGAAAAAGTGTATATATAAAGAATTTACTAGAAATATATAGAGTAGCAAAGAAGCTGTCAATGACTTGAAAATCTGGAGCAAGGGAACTATAAAAAAGAATGTTACAGTTTAATCTCCTGCTGAAAGTCCTGGTCAGTGTACGAAGTGTATGAAAAAAAAAAAACACTGCATGAAAAAAGAATGAAAAGAATCAGAACAGAGAAGGGAGGAATGACGTGTCATTACTAGATGCTCTGATGATTCATGAGGGAAATCCAAGAGAATCGAGAGAGAAACTATTAGCCCTGTTGAGATGTCAGCAAAATAATTGGCTACAAGTCCTGTATGTACACAGTAAAAAAAAAAATACAGTTGCTTCTCTGTATTTTCAGAGGCAACAAAAAAAACGATGTCTTGAGGCTAAAGTCACCTTCCTTGAAAGACCTTGAGTTTGATCCCTGGTGCTGCCACAATGTGTCAAACCTGGTCCTTTGAGCAGTCTGGGTGCTGCAGAGGGCTAGGTGTCCAGTGCACACGCAGGGGGAGGTGAGCAATGCAACAAAAGATGTGTGATCATGTCAACTAAAGATGGGGGGGGGCGGCTGGAGCGGTAGCACAGCGGGTAGCTCATTTGTCTTGCATGTGGCTGACCCGGGTTCAGTTCCCAGCATCCCGTGGGTCCCCTGAGCACTGCCAGGTGTGATTCCTGAATGCATGAACCAGGAGTAACCCCTGAGCAACGCTGGGTATGACCCAAAAAGCAAAAGAAAATAAAAATAAAAATAAAAAGGATATGTGGGGACCACCATCAGGAATGGGACCTGGCACATGAGCCCACGACTCCCTGAGTGGGAGCCCCAGTGAGCACTGTACAACGAGCACACGGCACAACTAAACTGTGCGCCCATCCTCCAGCCCTCACCCACTGCTCTAGTGATGTGAGACCACAGCCAAGCGGGAGGGAGGCTAGATCATGGAAGTAAGAGAAGCAACCCCGAAATGGAAAGGAAGGGGGAGAAAAAGTAAAATAAGTCAAAGAACGCTACAACACTGAGAAAGACGTCTTAGCAGAAATGTATAAGGACTCTAAGTGCAAACAATTATTTTATTAATATTATTTGGGTTTTTGACCACCTCTAGTGGTTCTCAGGGCTTATTGTTATTCTTTTTATTATTTCTTTTTTTCTTTTCGGGTCATACCTGGTGATGCACAGGGGTTACTCCTGGCTCATGCACTCAGGAATTACTCCTGGCGGTGCTCAGGGGATGATATGGGATGCTGGGAATCGAACCCGGGTCAGCCGCATGCAAGGCAAACTCCCTCCCCACTGTGCTATTAGTCCAGCCCCTGATTCTTATTCTTACTCTGTATTCAAGGATCACTCCTGGTGGTACCCGAGGAAACAGATATGGTGCCAGAAATCAAACCAGGGTCAGCACCTTTCAAGGCAAGTGCCTCACCCAGTACACTAGCTTCCCAGCACAAGACACAAATGTTTAAGGAAGACATTGCAAGACTTATATGGAGACGTGCCCTATGTTCATGTTTTGACACTGAAAGCATTCTTCGCAAATTAACCCATAGATTCAATGAAACGCCATTACACTATTACATAGCCACCATTCAGGAATATGTATGAAGCAATAAAGTTCCATCAACTCTTACACTTTTGAAAAGGAGAAGATGGGTGTGTTGACCTTACCTGTAACTACAAATCGCCACAAGTTCCTCTGTTGCACGAGATCATGTATGGTTTTCTATGGCATGCATCTCTGAAAAAATGGCTTGCTTATTCAAAGGTGTTAGAGAACTGGACTAATGTATAAAGAAAAATAGCACAGATATCTTCTATCCCGTATGATAAACTTCAAATGAGTTGTAAATTTAATGAAGTTTGGAAAAGGAGTCTGTAGCCCTGTAGCACTGTCATCCCATTGTTCGATTTGCTCGAGCGGGCACCAGTCACGTCCCCATGGTGAGACTTGTTACTGTTTTTGGCATATTGAATATGCCACGGGGAGCTTGCCAGGCTCTGCCGTGCGGGCAGGATACTCTTGGTAGCTTGCTGGGCTCTCAGAGAGGGACAGAGGAATCGAACCTGGATCGGCCATGTGCAAGGCAAATGCCCTACCCACTGTGCTATCGCTCCAGCCCTGGAAAAGGAGTAGATCACAAAAATGTGAAAGGTAAAATTATGGTGCGTGTGTGCGCGGGCGCGCGTGTGCGTGCGTGTACGTGTGTGTGCGTGTGTGTGTGTGTGTGTGTGTGTGAATGAGAGGTAAGGATAGACAGAAAGGAGAAAGATGGAATAGGAAAGTTTATATATATTATTGAATCTCTGTGAATAACAAAGTAATTCATGATTGCATTTCAGACATGAAATGTTCCAACACCAATTGAGTCACTAGTGTACACTTTCCTCAACCAATAAGCCCAATTTTTTTTACAACATCAGCAACTTTATTGAAAGGGGGGCGGGCCCCATCCCCGCCCCTGCTCCGCAGCGTTGGCGCCCGCTCTTGGGGTCCGACGGTCCGATGGTCCGAGCTCCCTGCAGCTCGAGAGAAGCCCAATTTTAAAGAAAAATTTTTAAAAATATCTAGCTATGTTTATTTTAATTGGGTTTGGGGGCCACACTCAATGGTGCTCCATTTCAGCACTTAAGTACATAGAATTGAACCTGGTTGGCTCTATGCAAGGCAAGATAAGTAAGATACTTACCCACTGTACATGGAAAAATATTTTTAATTTTTATTAGGATGACGTTAGTTTTAAAAGGCAGATTTTTTTTTCTTTATGGGTCACACCTGGCAATGCAGAGGGGTGACTCCTGGCTCTGCACTCAGGAATCACCCCTGGCGGTGCTCAGAGGACCCTATGGGATGCTGGGAATCGAACCTGGGTCAGCCGCGTGCAAGGAAACGCCCTCCTGGCTGTGATATCGCTCCAGCCCCAGCACAGATGTTTCTAACTTTTAGGGGTACAACATTACCAAGCCACTCTTTTAAAAAATTTTTTTATTGAATCACCATGAGATAGTTACAAGCTTTCATGTTTGAGTTTCAACCATACAATGATCAAACACCCATCCCTCCACCGGTGCACATTCTCCACCACCAATGCCCCCAGTAGACCCCCTTTCCCACGATCCCCCACACTCTCTCTCTACTTTTGGGCATTATACCGTACAACTCTCACGATCAAAGGGCCAGTAGCCCGTCACCACTGCCCACAGGCTGTTCCGGCTTGTGTCCTCTCCCTGCAACTTCTCCTTGATAACATACATTCTGTCATCAGAGTCTAAGAGCTTGTTTTCATTGGACATTGTTCCCTGGCTTCTTTTGTGTATCGCATGTACAATCCTCTGATATTTGTCATTTTCCTTCTGACTTATGTAACTTTATAGGACACCCTCTATTTGCTGTAACAAAAAGAAAGTTTTCTTTTGGGAAATAGTTTTCGTTTTTTTGAGAAATAACACACCTCACAAGGAAAAACGATTTGACCTCAATATTTTATTTTAGACTTTTTTTGCCACACTGACGTTGCTCAGTGGCTTACTCCTGGCTTTATGCCCAGGGGTTACTCCTGATGGGGGGTGCTCTGGGGACCACATGTGATGCCAGCGATTAAACCCAGGTCTGCTGTATGAAAGGCAAGTGCCTTACCCACTGGACCATCTCTCCGATCCGTCAGGGAGAAAAATGAAGGGAGTGAGCACATAAAGACTTTTTGTTCCATGTAGGACACCATAGCAGAAGCTGAGAGTTTATCGACAGACTTGGTATTTGCCACAGAGGTTGACAAAGGGTCAGTTTCTAGACTGTCTTAGGAAACTGGCACAAATCACAACGAAAAATGATTTTTTTTCTCTATTTTTAGAGAATTAGGCCAGGGTATGAATTCACAGGAGGCCAACAAACCTATGAGGGGATGCTCCACCCCACCTGGTGACCAAAGACGTCCAACCAAACAAGATGGCGCCTCCCATGAGTCCTAGTCACAGCCTTGAATGGGGAGCTGTACCGAGGGCCGGACAGGACGTGGGGAAGGAGAGCTGTCAGAGTTGCAAGGAAGGGTGGACATCCTGGCTTATGAATAGTGTATTCACAAGTGTGCTTGTGAATACTTCTCTGTCCACTCCAGGATCCCTCACCCAGACAAATGCCACAATTCAAGATCAATAACCTCCTCCCCGGGAGGCCTTAACTCTCTTATTTTGACCCAAGGACAGTCCCTTTTAGTAATTTGCCTAAGATCACACAGCTAGTAAGTGGCAGAGCCAAGCTCATGGGAGACGGGTACAGAGGCGGCCCTTCAGAAGTCCAAACTGGATTTAGTAGTGAAGATGTGAAAATCAGAGTGTCCGTTGGAGAAGTGGGTTGTCAGGAACTAGAACTGCTCGATCTATAAAAATACCCAGCCGCCACCAGAGTCAGGGTCCCGGGAAGGAAAAGTGAGAGCTACGCAGGTGAGAGGCGGGAGTGGGGTTGAAAGCAGAGAGGGGAGGCTCGCGCTCTGCGGAACAGACCGTCAGCTACTGTGACCTGGAGAACTTGACGAAGCTCCTGTATCTTATGAAGTCAGACACACACAGAGGGAACCGCCACCGTGAACACCTCTTGGGACAGTGGGAAAAAATGGAAATGCTACTCAAGTAGGCTACCGTAGGGATGCCCGAATGACTCCTGCTTTGACTCTGCCTGCCCCCTGCGTACCCCCCCCCACCCTCCGCCCAGGGATGTTGAGGCATAAAGTTAGAAACAGGAGTGGAGAAAACTCTCTGATTCTGCTGATGACCAGACCCTTTGTAGTTTATTCCTGGACATACAATTCCAAGGCGCCTGATAGTTTTCTTGTTCTCTGAAAAGGTTTCTAGGCCGCCTTGCCTCACTGCTGTTTCCTGGATATACTAATTTTAACATTACCCTAAGCAATATGAAATTAGGGAGCAAAAGCTATTTTAAACCACACACACACACAGACACACACACACTCATATGTACATTATAAAATGGCACTGCTTCCAGATTCTCTTAACCGTGCCTCTTGGTGTTTTTGCTTCTTGCTAGGGCGTCAGGCTGATCTATTGGGTGACAGAGGGAACTTCCCAGGAAATGAAGGTTTCAGACACCGATATCGGGAAATAGGGTTTTGGATGTGGTGGTGGTGGTGGTTGTGGTGGTGGTGGTGGTGATGGTGGTGTGTCACATCCATGTCACAGGGACAGGAAATGACCCATTCCATGGGGGCTTGCCAATTTGCCAGCTAAAAGGGGAGTAAGCATGTCGGCGGGGAGAGGCCCTCATTTCTCCCATCTCAAGGTAAAAGTGCCAACCTACCGGACCTCTAGCTGAGAGACCCCAGACCCCCTCTCCCCATGAAAGAGACCCAATCCCCCGCCCCCGTCCGTAGGCCGCCGTGACAGTTCCACGTTGACACATGCCACTGCTTCAGTACTAAATTCTGCCCCCTGAGTGATAGAAGGAAGCACCAGCACCCCACTTCCTCTTGGGGGACCCCGCCTTCCCGCAGCCTCGCTCCTTCCCAGGAAGGGCTCCTCCCAGTCAAGCCACGTGTTCTGCTCTCTCTCCGGTCCCCGAGTCGACATCTTACACTTGTCTTTGATTTCTGGGTCACAGTCAGCACTGCCTAAGGCTTTGCGCTTGGGGGCATCACTCCGGTAGGGTTGTGGGGGGCACCCTCTGGGGTGCGGGGAATTGAACCCGGGCCAGACGCAGGCGAGGCAAGTGCCCTATTGGCTGCCCTGTCTGACCCCCCCAAGGCGCCATGTAAACCATCCGGGCTTAATTCCCAACCTCGCTGCGATTTCCCTCCTGCCCCTCTGGGGTTCCCAGTCTCTGTGCTGGGGTGCAGTGCTCCCTCCCTTGCAGTGAGAGGCGTCTGTGCGGGGCGAGTGTGTGTGTGTGGGAGGGGGGTTTCCTCCCCTCTGCCCAGTGCTTTCAGTCCTTGAGAGAGAGCACTGTGCAAAGCGGGGGAGCAAGGGGCGTCCTAGTCCTGGCACCCCCCCACCCCGACCCCTCCTAGCCGAGAGTTGTGGTGCTGTGTGTTTGGTGTGAGACATTCCTGAGCGTCCACTTGTGAGATGCCCCCCAGTCATGTTCTCCTCCCCCAGGAAGTGCAGTGGGGACAGTGCCACGGGGCCTAGGGGCCAGCCGGGATGGCTCCGAGGTGGACAAGGGGAAGGGGCTGGGGAGGAGACAAAAGGGGCAGTACGCTCGACCTACGGCAAACCAGAAATGAGGTGCCCCGTGTCCACAGGTGAACTGAGACCCCAAGATCTGACGGATATCCTTGAAGGAGAGTGGAGAAGCGTGGACAGGCAGGGGGGATGGGCTGAGTCCAAGAAGGAGAGTCCAGCCCTGCCGTGATTTTGGCCTAAGAACCTGGGCCACCTTGTGCCTTAGGAGCGAGCCCACGGGCGTCCCGTGTCCCCGTCACCGCCTGTGAAGTAAAAATGTCACACTCTTTGACAAAGAGGAGGGTCCGTCTACTCAGGGGCCCCACTCACCTCAGACTCTGGGGGGGGCATGGGAAGCCCTCCCCTGTGCCCCACATTTCCCTCCCGTTTGTTCTGACACTCAGTACCCTTCAAACGCCGTCCGCGGAGACCCAGTTCTGTGCCAAAAGGCAGGAAAGGCAGAGCCAGGCTGGCTGCCGCGGGATGCATGCGGCGTCCTCTTAGCAAATGCACAGGCAGCAGAAAATCTGGCTATTCATAGTGATGGCCACCAGCAGAGGCCGGAGGCTCAGAAGCGGTGAGCATGGGGTCCCTTTCAAGATCAGGCCTTTGAAATGCAACGAGTCAGGGGGCCTGGCCACCGAGTCACAATCCCCTCCCCCCCTGTCGTCAATGACATACGGGCAACCAACTTAGTTTTTGCCATTCCTGACTTTTGGCATAGAGCAGTTTGGGCTGGGGGGGGCGGGGGGGTGGGGGTGAGCAGGGGTGCATAGGCCTGATTGGGCCAGCTTAGTTCTTGCCATTCCTGACTTTTGGCATAGAGCAGTTTGGGCTGGGGGGGGCAGGGGGGTGGGGGTGAGCGGGGGTGCATAGGCCTGATTGGGCTCTGGGGCTGTCCACGGGATTGCGCCCGAGTCACCCTCCTACCATCAAGGTAAGCTATTTCCGGCACCTCGAGGGCCGCATCTTCCCCAGCTGTGCTGGGGCTTGGATTATTGTGGGCGAGATGGATGTAGCGGGCAAAGGCAGCTCCGTCTGGCTGCGGGGGCCACGGGCTTGTGGGGAGCCAGGCCCCTCACGTCTGCCCTGCGGTGGGGACTCCCGGGGGATGGAGAGACGTCACCTGGCCCAGTCTGATTCGGTCCAGCAGACGAGGCTGCCTGACCGCCAACTGTGCGCCCCTCGGAATACACAGACGCAGGCGTCTTCCCATCGGGGGTGGGGGATGCACACGCACAGGTGCTGGGGGGGGTTCTTCTGGCTCAGTTTTCGGAGTGGCGGTCAGCTTGCAAGATCCCCGCCTGTTTTTTTTTTTTCTTGTGATGATTCCCAACCTGTGTGACCCTGGGGCTGGCTTGCAGACATTGCCCGCAAACGCTAAAACCGCCTAACAGACAGTGGGCCTGCAGGGAGAAAGATAAAAAGGTTGAAACCCACTAAGCTAAGAGCACGGGGGAGCTGGTGTGTACCCCAACTTCTTGCATCTTCCAAATCCGACCGGGAGAGCAGGATTCTTGCCACTGGGACCTGCATCCCTCGCCTGGCCCCCAACTCTCTCCTCACTCCTCTCTCTTCTCAACCAAGACTCTGTCAAACTTAAAAAAAAATTTTTTTTCCAGAATCTTCTTGCATCCCTGGAGTAGCCTCCTTTGATGTCGCAGCAGTCCCTGGGCATTTATGCAGATTAGGGCCCACCAGCTTGTCTTTGGCCTCAGAACTTCCCAGTCCCTGGTTCAACTTTGAGATCAGAGTAGTAATTTTTCATGTCTCCAAGCATATTCAACTTAAAGGAACTTTTACCTTCCCCTTTGAGGCACATTATGTTTTTGGCATGGTAATGTCCCTTTACGGACCGGAGTTCAATCCCCAGCTTCTCATAGGATCCTCCGAGCACTGCCAGGAGTAACCCCTGAGCACAGAGCCAGGAATAACCCCCTTAGCATTGCCAGGTATGGCCCCCAAACAAAACACAACAACAACAAGTTCCCTTTAAAGATTTCAGTTGTTGCGGTTTTGGCCAATGGAAATGTTTCTCATTGTTATTTTTATTTTTATTTTTTTAAAATTTTTTATTTTATTTTATTTTTTTGCTTTTTGGGTCACAACCCAGCGATGCACAGGGATTACTCCTGGCTTTGCACTCAGGAATTACTCCTGGCGGTGCTCAGGGGACCATATGGGATGCCGGGGATCGAACCCGGGTCAGCCGCGTGCAAGGCAAACGCCCTACCCGCTGTGCTATCGCTCCGGCCCCTTATCTCAAATTCTTATCATTCCCTCCCCTCTTATTTCTAAGTCCTAATGTATTGCTCTCTTCCTTATTTGTTTCCACGTCTTTATTTTAGAGCTACTGAAAAGAAAACTAGCTAATTCTAGGTGGAGTGCCAAACTTCTTGGATTTTCATTACTTAGAGAGCCTGGTGAGCATTGCTCTGGGTGGGTGGGGGTCAGGGGACCAATCTCCCTCCCTGTCTCTCTTGGGGGGGGGTTCCTATAGCCTTAAGGGAACCTATTATCACTCTTCATAGAAACTTGAGGCATCAACCGGCCCACAGGCTGATTCATCTTACGAGTCCATCTCCGGAAACCAAACTCGGCTTTCTCACAAGCACCTCATGTTGTCTGGCGGTCCCGGTCCCCTTTCTGTGCTTCTCTCCTGGCGTTTCTCTGGGCTGATTTGGTCACGTGGAGGGTCCTGGTTCCAGGGAGGGTTGCCACAGTCATCGCTCTGATTCTCTCTTTTCAATTCCATCTGGTCTTCTGGGCAGGGGGGTGGGGTGGAGAGGGGACAACCTGTGGCCCCGGGAAGGCTGGAGAACAGTTTCTCAAGAGAAATAGACAGGTGGGCTGCCTAGGATTCATAGAGATCGAGAGAATTTCTGGTGATGTCCTAAGGGTGCCTCAGGGTGCCCTTGTGGCTCGCTGCTTGCTCTCCCCCACCTTCTTGCTTGGGGACCTCCTTGCACTTGGGAGCGGCATTGGTGCCTGGAGGAGTTGAGGTCTCGGACAGGCCAGGGGTGGACACCATGGATGTGGCAGGAGGTTGAGCGAGGTGTCCGGTTTGCGCTGACCTGGGCATGGACCAGAGCAAACCATGACCTCACTGCACACACCCTCCGGCACCGATTTGGCAAGTAATTCTGTGCCCCCAGACAATGCTCAGGCAAAGGATGTGCTGAAATGGATCTTCCACTGATACTTTGTCCAAAATATATAGGAATTGTGCCTGGTGCCCTACCCCCGGCCCTGAGGACCCTCATCTGGTTCTGAGGGATGGGGAGGCTCGTCCTTCGAAGATTTGGGCAGTATCCCTCCATCCTGAGGTGCTTCCTGCATACTGCCAAGTTTTATTGAGTACTTGAATCCCTTAAAATGTGTAATTAGTTTCAACTAAATTAACTCTCATAACATGGGTGAATGACTTAAGAGATTCTTGCAAAAAAAAAAAGTGTACATTTGTAAAGGGCAGGAGAAAAGAAAAAAGGAAAAACAAAGCAACCAAACCCAAGAAAAGCAGCACATCTCAGCCCCTTTCCTGCCTAGAACAATCTGTCCATCAGCGGGGTTGTGAATAAAACAGCGAAAGGTCTAACTGAATCAGATAAGAAGTGGTCTTAAAACCTTCAAATGCCAGGGAGGTCGCATGGGGGTCCGGGGTGAAGGGAGGACCCCTGCTTCAATCTTCAGCCTCGTGTGTCCCCTATGCCCTACCCCACGCGTCAACACCAACAGGGTGGCTGGCTCTGTAGAGGTCAAGTGTCTTAGAAGTGGTCTTTGGCCCCTGGACCACTGCTTGGGGGGCCCCTCACCTTCACCTCCCCACAAAAACATCTCTACATCGTCTAGGTTTTACTTATTTTTGGTTTTGGATCACACCTGGTGGTGCGCAGGTGACCCCATGGGAAGTCAGGGATTAGAACCCAGGTCAGCCACGTACAAGGCAAGCTCCCTTACCCACTGCACTATCTCTGCAGCCCAAGTCTTCCAGGCTTTTAAAATAAAGACCTTCTCCCTCTAGTCAATGATGCATTTTGTGGGTTCAGCACCCCCTGCTCTTGTCGATTCCCTTCGTTTCCTTTCTCAGCGATGGAGGTCATCGAAGCATAAAAATCAAGGGAACTCCTGAGCTAATCTAATCAGGAGTTGGATGCATCTCAAAGTACCCCAAAGTTTTGTTTTTGAATGCAAATTTCACATGGAACTAAAATTTAGATTGAAGACAGCATCAAATGCCAGAAAAGTCACATAATTAAATTCAAATCTATGAGGAACATTTCTTGGGTTTCCCGTGGCATTTTGGGGACTGAAAGTTGGGCCACACCCAACTATGCTTAAGGGTCACTCCTGGTGGTGATCAGAGAGCCCTGTGTGTATTTTTTTTAAACTTTTTATTAAATCACCATGTGGAAAGTTACAAAGTTCTCAGGTTTATGTCTCAGTTTACAATATTCAAACACCCATCCCTTCACCAGTGCCCATATTCCACCACCAGAAACCCCAGTATACCCCCCGCCCCCACCCCCTAACCCCTACTGTATAACTAATGAATTTCACTTCATTTTCTCTTTACCTTGATTACATTCCATAATTCAACACAAAACTCACTATAGTTGTTGGAGTTTCCACCCAAGAGAGACAGACCTACTACCAAGGAATCATTTGATAATTAGTTTTCCATTGCTGGAAATGATGAGATATGTAGCCCCACTGCTACCAGTACATAACTCTTTTCTTTTCCTTTTTCCCTTTTTTTTTTCTCCCCTCATCCCCCTTCCCACGCCTCATAGTATGGTGTACGCCACACCGCGTCGGCCAGCGTGGGGCTTTGGCTTAGTTCACAGTCCAGAGAGGTGGCTGCTACATTAATAACCTTCAATATCTCAGCAAAAACTTACTGTTATTATTTGGAGTTCCCCCCCCCCCCAAGTCAGACCTGTTCAAATGGAACCGTTTCACATTGCTGACAATTATAAATGTTAAGTCGCGCGGACGCGGCAGCGTCTGCGCAGTTTTGAATTTCTGTATAAAGTCCAGGGAAAATTCTGCCAGAAATTGCATAGCCCAGCTCACAGTTCCAGTGCATTGCTGTAAGAAGTCTGGAATCAAAGTCTTTAGGTGCAGAGGGTCCGCTTCACTCTCAGCGGCTGGGCCGAGGGCATGCCGGTTATGCCCCCTTCCCTTGAGTCCCTGGGAGCTCCAAGTGTAAAAATCGAATACCTCTGGGTTTGGAGTCTTAGAAGATGGCACCTGCCATGTGGGTGCCGCCAAACCGCCATTTTCCGTGCAGGAAGACAGGGTGGGGAGGAAAAAATCCACCCCCGGGCAGCACAGAGTTGTAGCCCAGTTTGCAGTCCCAGTGCATTGCTATTAGATGCTGCGCTGGATGCCCGAATGTGTTACATCTCTGGAATCAAAGTCTTTAGGCGCAGAGGGTCCCAGCCCTGTGTGTATTGGGGTTGAACTGGGGTCAACTATGTTCAAGGCTTGATCCTTAACCTCTATACTACCTTTCTGGCACCCCATACCATCTTTATTTTTATTTTTATTTTGCTTTTTGGGTCACACCCGGCGATACTCAGGGGTTACTCCTGGCTCTGTACTCAGGAATCATTCCTGGCGGTGCTCGGGGGACCATATGGGATGCTGGGGATTGAACCTAGGTCAGCTGCATGCAAGGCAAATGCCCTACCTGCTGTGCTATGCTCCAGCACCCCCATCTTTATTTTTTTATTTATGAGAGACACCTGGTGGAGCTGGGGATGGAGCCCTGGCTGACCTTGGGAAACACAACCCTATACACTGCAATTTCGCTCTGGTCTTACCATGGAATTATTAAAATTTTAAAATTATTTTTATTTCAGCAATAAACCATATTTATTTGGTTTAAATTATTTTTATTGAAGCAATAAGCCATATTTATCATTTAAAACACACGGACGACCCGGGTTTGATTCCTCCGTCCCTCTCAGAGAGCCCAGCAAGCTACCCAGAGGATCCTGCCCGCACGGCAGAGCCTGGCAAGCTACTGTGGCATATTCGAAATGCAAAAAATCATCACAATACGTCTCACAATGGAGACATTACTGGTGCTCGCTCGAGCAAATCGACGAGCAGCAGGATGACGGTGCTATAGTGCACCATTTAAAAAGGAGAATATATTGGAGACCAGAGAGATAGTACAAGGGCAATATTGTACTTGTAGAGATGGCCAAGAGGTAGCACTCAAAAGTGATTCACACCCCCAAGAGTGACCCTGCAGCAGAGCCGGGAGCAAGTCCTGAACACTGTGAGTATGGCCCCCAAATAATTACAAAGAGAAATGTATTAAGATCCCAGCCGGGAACCTTTAAAAAAATGATTTTGTGCTTGCTTTAGAATGAACATATTGGTACACAAGTACTTATGTTAATTTATAGAATAAGAAACATGTATAGTTGGGCTTTTTTTTTTTTTAGGAATGATGTAGATGAGGTAGTCACTTCTGGCGGGCGGGTTTTTTCCTGGGATTTGAGGATCTGAGCAGCAAATGGGTCGAGATTGAGAGAAGCAGCATTTGGGGAACATGTTGGGATCTCTCACTTCTCACATTAATGTCTAAGCGAACAATGACAGTTTACCGAGACAAATAACTTCCCACATTAAGAGAGAGAGAGAGAAGAGAGACCCGTGGAGTGTGAAGAGGGGAGAGATTTTCGTTCTTTCAAACGTCTCTCACTTGACTAGCTCGCAGAGGCTGTTTGTATTTTTAGGGCGTAGTGGGATGAATCATTAGATGAAAATCGACTACTTGCATTTTCTAGAAAGTATAATAGCATGGGAACTACTTAGGCAATCTTTCGGCTTCTTTTTGAAAAGATCCGAAATATGTAGCACTTTATCAAGCTACACGTGGGGCAAACGTTTAATTGCTAATTATAAACGCTGTGCCCGGGCCAAGAGAGATAATACAGCGGGAAGGTGCTTGCTTGCCCCTCCAGGAGTGATCCCTGAGAACAGAGCGCCCCTCCCCCCCAAAAAAAAAGAAAAGGAAAAGGCTTTTTGAGCTGAAAGCTAATGGGGATGTACAATTCAAAAATATTTCAAGATGCGGTGTTCGAAAGGCCTTCTTGGTGCTTCTTGACTTTGCCGAGTATGTAACGGTGACGGTAAGGATAGAGCTCACTCGTGCGGGGACTGAGAAACCCGAGAAGTGGTGGCTCTTGAGGGGCAGGAGCGGAACCGTGAAGCTTCGGGGGTGATACTCTTCCAGGAGGGCAGGGGCTCCTTGTGGGGTGTACAGAAGAGGTTGGAGATTGAACCAAGGGTCCTCCATTCACCCCAGAGCTCCCTTAATATACCCATTTGCAACCACTGGAAATTCGAGTCCTGAATGAATGCAAGAGGCCCTGGAGATGGGGCCACAAACGGGGCCACATTCTGCCCAGCTGGGGATTCTTCGGAGAGGAAGGAAACACGGTATCCCAGGGCGGGGGGCGGGGGTCAGTCGCTGTCTTGTTCCACCTGGATGATCAGACACACAGGGATCTCCTTCAGGCGCTGGCCTTGTGTCATCGAGGCAGTCCCCCTTTCTCAGACCCGTCACCTTGCAGCCTGTGAACTTTCTGCTTCCTTTGAAGCCCCCAAGGTGCCCCCCCAGCCATCCAGAACCTTCCTTCACTTCAAGGTACAGAAGCTAACCTGGGTGCCAAGACGTGCTTTTGCCTCTAGTCTTCCCTCAAGTATTTTTTAATTTTTTTTTTAATCAGGTCCTGCTGGTCTCCCTCCCGCTGTGTGTCTTGGGCTGCCAATGGCTCATCTTAGCCCTGGTTTCTGCATCTGTGGTGACTCTAGTCATAACCTACCTTGACAGATCACGGCCCATGAAGCTCCCTCTTTTTCTCCTCCCCCCCAATGTGTTCGCTCTTGCCTTGGAGATTCTGGGCTCCTGCCTGTTGACCGTTAGCGTCTTCATTCTTGGGCTGAGCAACAGGTTCTACTTAATTTTTAAATTTTATTTACATACTTTTTGGGCCGACCCGGGTTCAATTCTTCCACCCCTCTCGGAGAGCCCGGCAAGCTACTGAGAGTATCCCACCTGCACGGCAGAGCCTGGCAAGCTCCCCATGACATATTGGATATGTCAAAAACATCACAAAAAGTCTCATAACGGAGACGTAACTGGTGCCCGCTCAAGCAAATCGACAAACAACGGGACGATAGGGCAGTGCTAGTTATTTCTTTTTATTGAACCACCAGGAGATACAGTTAAAAAGCTTTCCTGTGGGAGTTTCAGCCATGCAATGATTGAACACCCACCCTTCCACCAGTGCACGTTCCCCACCACCAATGTCCCCAGTGTCCCTCCCAGTCCACCGCCCTCCCCCTGCCTCTATGGCAGACAATTTCTCCCATACTCTCTCTTCACTTTGGGGCATTATGGTTAGCGATGCAGAAACTGCAGGCTCTGCTGTAGCCAGCAAGTCTGCACAGAGCCGAGTGTGTCAGGGCCACCAGCCAGGCTGGGTGGCTCCATCCTAGGGTGAAAGTTGGGGACCTTAGAGTTCACTCGAGGGCGGGCCCCAGGGGGACTCAAGCTTTGTCACGTTCCTTGTCCTTCTGGAAGGAAGAATTTCACAGAGACTGGGTCCAACCTGCCTCCTTGAAAATCTAAGAGTCCCTTCAAGAGACTCCACTTCAGTCCAGGTTGGTGGCGACGTCTAGAAAATCCTTTTAAAACGAAAGCCAATCTTTTCCGTCTGGGCTACTTTCAGGGGTGCTCGGGGATTACTCCTGATTTTGCGCTCAGGAATTATTCCTGGAGGTCAGACCCACATGGGACCCCGGGAATCAAAATTCGGCTTGGCCGAGGAAGCGCCCTACCCACCGTACTGTCTCTCCAGCCCCACTTCCAGGAAATTCTTTGCCTCTTGGTATGCCCCAACAGTTCGGATCTGTAACGGTCACTCACTCAGTGCTCCTGGGCACCTGGCCCAGTTTGCTGGTGTCAGCAGTGTATCACACTGATTGGTGTCACCAATCAGTCACCAGGGTTCTGCTCAGACTCCTGCCCGCCCCAGATGACCAGGGCAGATCCCGCCAGTGGAGAAGGGGCCAGGGAGGAGCGAAGATGGGACGGGAAACTGCACACGCCCCACCAGACTAGACTTAAACTCAAACAACCAAGCACTTATCCGCTGTCTTACTCTTTCCCTTGGCCGTCTCAGGGAAAGGGAAATCATTGATTTGAAATGGATTGAAATTGATTGAATCAATTGAATTGAAATGAATTGAATTCAATTGAATTCAATTGAATCAATGATTCAATCAATGAAAGATCTTACTCTTTCCCTTGGCCGTCTCAGGCCGTCTCTTTTGTAGTTCTGTTGGTGGTGGTGGCTTTATAGTGGGGCGCGGGGCACCCACCTGTGCTCGGGGCTGTTCCCAGCGGTGTTTGTGAGACACAGTGCCAGAGACTGAAGCCAGGGTCTTGCATGTTCCTGCGTGTCCTTGACAGCCAGCCTCTCCCCAGTCCCCGGCCGGGATCATCCTGCCCATGTGGCAAGACCGTCTCTCCCCCGGTTACTGGGCCTCCTTGGAGAGCTCGGCAGGGAAGGGCGATCAGTGGTTTGCATGTGGTTGTGTTTGTGAAAGTGGCGCTGGAATCGGTGTGTGTGTGGGGAGGGGTGGGGGAGGGGGGTCGTCTCTGGCCAGCCCTAGAGACTCCCACAGAGAGTCAGACCGACTGCCGAGGGGAGAATTGAAAACTCCCGTGGGTGGAGAATGCCCACGTCATGTCGCTGCCCTGATTTCACACGGGGTGACCACGAGAGCCACTCCTGTAAAATCACTCTCTGAACTACAAAAAAAAAAAAAAAAGAGACCTCGACCTTGCTTGAAAAGAGGAAAGGCTCTTTATGCCCCGTCATCCTGCTTGTCACTGGAAAATTTGCAAAAGGACAAAAAGTTTATTTATTTATTTATTTTTGCAGAAATCTCCAGACTTTGAAGCACAAACCACTAAAGCCAGACGGATCTTTAGAAAAGAAAAAAACAGACAAAAACAAAAATAGCGAATCTCTAGGACAGAGCGAATGGTGCATGAAAGAGAGTTCAGAGCCAGTGTTGAAACAGCAAAGGAAAGTTAGGACACGGAATTTCCCGACAAACTAGCTGCATAACCTAGCACGTGGCAAACGAATCTAACTGGGCAATGGAGCATCTGGTTAACTAAACACAGCCATGGACAAGAACCAAAGGCAAAACAAAAAAAAAAAACCAAAACCACCACCACCACCACCACCACCAAATCCAGACCCACAAGGAGGGCAGAGCACTGAAAGGAATATTGAAAGCAACCTGTTTCAGAACTCAGAAATATCTGAAGAAAAATAAAATCATCAAAGAGGAATACCTGGCCTTTTTTTTCCCTTTCTTTTTCTTTTTAAACCTGGAGAGGACAAAATGACATCCTTGAGAACAGACAGGATGAAAAAAAAAAACGCTAGAGAGAGTGAGAGAGAATGACACTCGGGAGCTGTCATTTTGGAACAGTTAGCCCCGCCCTGAGTCGAAGACGTCCTGGGTGGTCGGGGGCTGGGGGGTGGGGCGTTGCTGCTCTCTGGCCGGGTCTTTCCCTCTCTGGGCCAGTATGGACAAAGCAAAATGATTCTTTAGCAAGCAACGGCTTCTTCTTGCCCGGCTGGCTTCCCCCACCCCCCCCCCCCGCCCCCTCGTTTGGACTGTGAAGCTTTCCGGGGGGGAGGGGTGCCCAGACCTCCCTCTGGGATGGTCAGTGCATGTGTTCAATGAATGAACGAATGAATGAGTGGACTGGGATCAAGTTGTGGTGTCCTTGAGCTTGGCGGGGGGCGGGGGTGGCAGCAGAGAAGCACCATCTGGGAACATTCTAGATGCCTCTCTGGGTAGAGCTTCAAACCCCACAGGCGGAAGTCTCTGGAGAGCCTGGGCAGCGCCCTCGGTGGCACCAGCCTTCATGCCCGTCTCTGACCAGCCTTCTGGAAGCCCAAGGGCAGCGTCCTCCTACCCGGATGGTCCCCACCGTGGCTGTGGGGTGCTGAAGCCCAAACCAAGAGGGTCTTTCTTCCTCGATTCCTTTACCCCCGCCCCCCACTTGCTGCCCGTTCCCTGCCCTTTACATCCGCCGTTCCCTTCAGACGACCCCTGAAGGCTCCCCACTGGCCAGACGCATGACCCCACCTGTCTCTGCCGGGGGATACCCCCCTCTCCCTGGTGCCTCCTCCCGCTTCCCCGAAGACCCCCTGGAACTCTCTCTTTCCACATGTAAACTAATCAAACTCCCTTCCTGGCCCCTCCTTGCCAAGGCGGTCCAGTTCGCCCAAAGGCCCAGGCTGCGTGCCTGTCCGTCTGCTTGGCCTTGCCCCGCTGTTCCCCCTGCTTGGGCGCCTCTCTCCGCCCCCTCCCCACGATGCCCGCACTGCTTCCCAGGCCCCGGGCCCGCTGCCAGCCTGGTAGAACTCCACCTTGTAGGGTTTCCGCTTAAACATCGTTACTTTGGTTTGTTGTTGTGGTTGTTGTTGTTGTTGCTGTTGCTGGGGGGGCAGGAGTCTGTGTGTAGGCCACCTCTGGCTTCACTCGGGGGGCTTCCATGCGGTACTGTGCTCAGGGGTCACCCCTGGCAGCGCTCCGGGGACCCCGGGTGATGCCAGGTCATTCACAGGCAAGGCGTGTCTCCGCCCCCTCTGGCCCTGACCTTGAGCACACCGCCCGAACCCCACTCCCTTCGTCCACAGATAGCACATGCCTTGTATTTGCCGTGCGTTCGGGGCATATGTGAGCCTCCGAGGTCGCTTGTGTCCATTATTCCGTGGATGCTCTAGTGGCCAGTAAGAAGCAAAGGGCAATTGCTCCTCTGTTTAGTCTTAGGATCCAGCCAAGGGTTTGGGGTAATTGCCTTTCCCGTCAGGCGTGGGGAGGGGGCCGAGGGAAACACAAGACCCTGGAGGCGCCTCCCGCCCTGCGACTCCTTGGACCTCCTGCATCTGAGACGGACGGTGGGTCCCTCCGCCCACCTGCTCCGTCCTGTTTCCTTCCTCTTTGCTTCTTGTCCGATGTTGGCCGCCTGTGGTGCTCAAGGGGCGTGGAGAGGCGGGCCAGGAGACCCCGTCCACGCCGGCCCCACTCAGTTTGGGGGTGCGGGCATCGCCGTGGCCGGGCCGATTCCTGAGGAGGCCAGGTCCTTCCCTCTCAGGTAGCCCCCGCTGGCTCTCTTTCTGACAAAAGCTCATTCCTAAGCCAGGTGCTCCGTCCTCACTCCCCTCCCGAGCACTCTTCGGGGAGCAGAGCGGGAAGCGTGAGGGTCGCTAAAGACTCCAAAAGAGAACGTTTCTGCTGAGCAGCCAGTGAGTCCAACCTCTGTGGACGGAGCTAGGCAGGCCCACGAGAGGGTCACTTTTTGGAGGGTAGGTGTTAGAAACCCTAAGGGGTGGTTGGGGGGGGCAAAGCCTTGGGAGAACCGGGATGATTTGGGGGTGGGGTTTCCCTTTTCCTATTTCCGGGCACGAGCCCCAGGACAGCAACACGGGGGGGCCCCCAGCAGCTTCCCTGTGTCTCAGGCCATGACTCGGGAAGAAAAGGACGACCTGGTCTTCAGGGCATGGTCTTGAGGGGTTCCCCCTCCCAGTTCCCTTTGGGAAAGGTCCAGGAGTTGGGGAAGGAGGGTTTCGTCCCACAAAAACAAATGAACTGTTGTGGGCAGCATTTGGGGGCAGAGCGCGGGTGGAGGGGTTCCCACACTGACTTTTCACCCGATCAAGCGGGTCAACAGCAAGCCCAGTGATTGGCACATCATCTCCGGGCTCCTCACGCCCAAGACGGCTAAGGCCACACCTCACCCGGCTCCCTCGCTTTATCCATGCCTGGAATCCAAAGAGCTACGCTCGGAGTATCACGTTCCACCCAAGGGACAGGAGGAGTCCGGAGTTCCGCCCTCAGCCGACAATCGGTAATCAGGGACGCTGTCTCGTTTGCCAAGGCGTCCAAAATCAGATGGGCCGGACACGGAATGAGATTCAGAGCCGTTACCAACTAGATTCCAACGGGACATCCAAAGACCACGTGGCCGCCCACCTACAGGATGATCAGACTTCTTCACCGGGGCCCTGAATAAACGGTTTGAGGCTCTTCATGTTCCTGGAGTGAGCAGACACTATTGGGCTACAGTGACAAATGGAGACGTTACTGGCGCCCGCTCGAGCAGCTCAGTGAATTACGGGATACTAGTGATGCAGTGCTACAGTGTCTTGTCTCCGAATATGTCCGCAGGGAGACTTTTAAAAAATGAATTTTAAATGAATAATCATCTCTCTCCTTCTTACATCCTCCTGGGTCTGCCCTGGTGTTAGCCGGCACCAGAGACACAGTTCTGGAGAGAGCTTCCGGGCCCTCTACAAAGAGGAGAGTCAGTCCCACGCTTCTGGGGTGCAGAGTCCTGGGAAGCCCCTGGAGGCTGGTGAAAAGGGCGAGAACTGCCCCAGTTCTGTGTGTCCTTTTCGCCTCCATCCACTCAACCTGAGGAAGAGGAGGGGAGCACTGTGGACCTGTTGCTTCTGAGGTGAACGTCCCAGCTTTGTTGACCTCTGCGGGGCGGGAAGGGGTCCCTCCCGTGTGTCCGCTTCCATGACCCGCAGAAAGGTCCCTGGGTGGGTGGGTGGGGGGTGGGGGGTTGGATAGCGAAGTCCTGGGCGTTCGTTCTCATGAGCCCAGAGGATTCCTGAGTGCTCTGGGAAGCTCCGTGAGCTGGAGATGGGATGAAGGAAGACAGAGAAGGGCCGGGCCGGCCAGACGGGGGAGAATACACTGCATCCCACCCCCAGGAGTCTGCTTCGATTCCCAAAACCACCTACAGCAGTTAACCTCTCTCACATCTGCAGCAACGAGTTCTAAGAGGAGGGGGGATATTTTTCAGATCCATTCTTTCCTGATTTAAAAAAAATATATCTTGATTGGGAGGCAGTCCATTTGGTTTGGGGTGTGGGGGGATAGGGATCTAGACTGCTTCATACTCTTTCAGATGCCTTCCAGAGTGATGCCCGTGTTCTTTTCTGCCTCTGTGCCTTTGCGCCTGCTGTTTTCACTGCAGGGAACACCAACGTGCCCCGCTGTGTTTCTACCCTTTCCCTCTCCCTCTCCTCCCAGGAACCAAATTTCTGAACATCCTTCAAGACTCAACCGACTCAGACATCAGAGCCCACCCTGCCAGTGAGGGTCCACTTCCTCTCCCTGGCTCACATACCCCCATTGCCTATTACTCCCCTCCTCTCTCCCTGCGTTGGGATGAAAATCTCTTCCCTTCTAGACCACAAGCTCTTTGGAACCGCAAAGGCAATTTTAAGTCATGGTCTGGTACAAGTTCAGACCCAGAAAAGAGGCCTAGGTGGGTCTTGTCGATGCCAACACCGCACTCTGTCTCATTCTGGGCTCACTCCTTTCCTGACTGTTGGGCACGCCTGTCGGGGCATCCTGATTTTTTTTTCAGTGATGGCTAGTGTCGGGCTAGAGGGACAAACTTAGTTTTGTAATATAATTCTGGTGTCTTTATCAGGAGTTGGCAAACTCTTTGGATCTGAGAACCACCTCTGTAATCCTCAATAGCGTTGAGGGAGGAGGAGGGCAGGGAGAGAGGGGAATCAATCCTACAATGATCATAGTGTACTATGTGACTAACCCAGGTTTTGTCCCCAGCAGCATCACGTGCAGTCCCCCAGGAATCAGCAGGAGTGATTCCCGAGGACAGATTTAGGAAACAGTGCTGGATATGGCTCCAGACCAAAAAAAAAATCATTAGGGATGTCAAAAAGTTTGTATGTGGGTTCTATTTATCAGTGGCTACTGCATCACGAATAGAAACTTCAAAGTTAAAACTATGAAGGTACTTACAAATCATCATAAATCACAGGGCGTGTTAACATATTATTGAAACAGACAAAAGCATCGTGAGAAGAGTGGGATAAATTGATATCTGGGTTTCTCTTAAGCTTAGCACTTTGAAAGCTCGGGCAAGATCATTCTTTGTTGAGGGAGACCATCCTGTGCATTGTGGCTCTGACTCTACCCCCTACGGCAATCGCCTTCCCCCTCTTATAACCAAAAAATTTCCTAGTGTTATCTCGGGGGTGGGGAATGCACTGAGAACCACAATTTCATATTACTGCGTATCTTTTGATTAATAAAAGACATTTAGATCTTGACATCAGCTTCTGCATTGGTTCCATGGCAGTATGTCATTTTGTTTTAAGCATGTAATGAAATCCCAGCCTTATACAGATACATAGTTGTAAAGTTAGAAAGACTTTAAGTAGCTTTTCAAAACAATTGCATGAAGGTTTTCTTGGCTATTACACCCAAACTCAACAAGTTGTAGTGTCTTAAAGTTTCTCAGCTGCTGTGTAAGGCAGGATATGAAAACCTCCAAACTATTCCTACACCTAGATGTTAAAATACGTTGGTTCCTCTGAAATGTTCAGAACTGCTTTTGCCCATGAAGATTTGTGCCACGTCATTTATTGACCCTTCTCATTAGGTCAGGAAAAGCATTGCGAGGGATGTTTCTTAGTTGAAATGGAAAGGATCAGCAAAGGACATCGCAATAGCAGGCGCAAATTTTCCAAGATTCTAATTTCATCTGCGAAATTCACATTATGACAGTGGCCAATAAAGGCCATCACCACGACCAACAACACACTTGACTTTTTCCCCTTCTTTCAGATGATGGGCTCACTTACTTTCGGGAAAAAAAAAAGATGGAAGTGCAAATGTAGATCCAAGTATGCACAATTACAGACTCCAGGATGTCCACACATCCAAACTATTCCGGGGGTGGGGGAAAGTGGCTCATTTAGTCCCTTCCTCATCTGCACGGTGCTTTCTTCAGGACCACCCCCTTGTCTGTGCTTGAACCACACGTTTTATCGTCACAATCGCAGGCTTTTCTTAGCGTTGCAGAAAACATTTTCAAAAACATGCCCAGACGTTAGGTATTAAACAGCTGATGTTTACTGTTTCAGGCAGAAGGTGCGGAAGTGAAGCCGGCTCTTCATACCTCCCTTCTCGGCCGTAGAAACCCACAGAGCCCCCAGTGAGGGTTCCCAGCAGGGCCTCACTCCCCCGCCGTGGCCTCGGTACCACCAGTGCAAGTGTCAACACAGTAATACAGGTAAATCCCATCTTAGTTTTATTATGAAAATAGTTTTGATCTCACGGAAAGCCCTGGGAGGTGCCGAGGGTTCCCTGTGATGGTGTTGGTGGCTGGGGGTGGGATTGCCTTTCGCCCTCGACTCTGCAGCACATCCCGCCCAGGACGGTGCCCCCCGCCCATAGCCAGTCTTGAGCAGGCCCAGTCGCCTCCACAGGGTCATGCAAATAGTCGGAACTTCCCAGTTCCCGGCCGGAAGGGTCCTGGTGTAGAACATGGTCCGTGCTTGTTTCTCCTGTGGCCAAATACGTATTCTTGCGGGGGCAGAGAGGGGATGTGACACACCCAAGGTCTCAGAGAGAGTTAGAGGCGGAGCCAGAACTAGAACCAAAATCTTCTGATTCCCAGCCCAGTGCTCTTTGGGCCACAGCCCGTTCTTTCCAGTCCCTTGGTGCCTACCACCCACGCCTTGGCCAAGAGCCTGGTAGCGCTTGGCCTGGACAGCGTCTTCATACCCGTTGACTTATTTACTGCTGGTTTCTGAGTGCCGCTGGGCCTGGCCGCCCTGCCCGCCCCTCCTCTCCTGGCTTGGTCTATAATTCCAGGGGGCTCCCAGGCCCCCCCCCCCCCCGGGACAGCCTGCTTCTCTACCTCTCTAGAGCTGTCCAACCCAGGAACCCAGCCGTGCACATCGGCAGTGGGCCCCACCGTCCTTCCTTAAGGACACCCTGTTTCCACCTGTAGCTTGGCTCGCTGAGAGGAAGCTTCTGGAACATGATCCACAGGCACCAAATTCACCTGGTGGACTCAACATCACAGAATTCAATCTCTTGATTCCTGGGTGCCTCCCAGAGTTCTCAGAAGCCGTCCAGGGCCACTGTCCTCCAAGAGTCCTGGGTGTGGGGGGCTGGGGTGTGTGTTGGGGGGGTGTGGGGCAGACAATAGCCCTGCATTCTGCTCCCCAGGTCGGCTTGGTTTCTGCCTCCCTGCCAATCCCCCCAAAAGGCTAGCTGAGAGCACTTCTCTCTGGGTTGCACGCAAACCCCACCAAGAGAGCAAGAGAGAGAGAGCAAACCTACCGACAAGAGGCGAACACAGCAAGAGTGTGAAAAAGTCTGAACTGGAACTTGAGAAAGGGACACGGGCCCAGCCGTGCTCTTCCGGCCTCTGCCAGCCCCACGGCGTCCCCCAGACCGTCCCCCCAGAAGGACCCCAGAGCTCATCGGCAGAGAGGCTCCTTGTGAAACATCCAAAGTAGCGGGAGGCGGAGGGGGGAGGGGCCCTGCCTTCTAGCCCGCAGCCCGCTGGCGCTTCTGCTCGCAGAAGATGTACTCAGGATAGAGAAAACATCGTGTGTCACAGACGGCTGCCGGTGGGAGCAGGAGACACAGTGCTCCAGCCAGAGTGCTCACCCTGCACACGGCCAATCTGGTTTCCATCCCCGGCCCTCCCCTCCCTCCGCGGTGCCCTCAGCCCTGCCAGAAGTGACCCCTGAGCACAGAGCTGGGAGTTACCCTGAGCATCAAGGGGGTGGGTGGGTGGCAAAAAATATCTCTATATATATATTGCTGCTGGTCCCCACCCCGTAACCCCAGGGCTTAGGATGGGAAGCTGATGCCTCCGACTCTTCACAGGATGCTGGCTTTGCCCCAGGCTGCTCTGTGCTCCCAGGACCAGCCCTCCGCGCTGCGAAGGAGCCTTGGAGTGATGCAGGGGTGGAGGCAAGCAGAGGGAAGCCAGAAGCCGCGGTCCAGAGCGCTGGGAGCTTGTTCCGGCTCCCTGAGAGTGTATGCATGTGGGGCTGCAGGACGGGGTTGGTGGTGGTGGGGGGTGGGCGGGGGGCGGGGCGTTCCTGCAGCAGAGGTACAGAAATGTTTGAGAAGCGGGCATCTCCCAGGGGCGGGGGGACGGGGGGCGAGAGGATCATGATGGGGAAAGAGGCGGGACCCTGCGAGGCGGGCCGCAGGGGTGTTGCTCAGGAAGGGCCGTCGGTGAATGGGCCGCAGAGTGGTTGAGTCGGAAATAGGAGAGAGACACAGTGCTCAATCACGAGAAAACCAAGGAGGCATCGGCGCGTCCAGCCCGGCCTGGAGCTTCCAGCCGGGTGCCCTGCCGGGGGGAGGGGTGCGGGGGGAGGTCACGGGGTGGTGTTTCGAGTTCTACCCGCACCTGCCCTCCCGCAGCCCCCCCCAACCCCCCAAGTTCTTGGAGGTGGGTTTGATGGCTTGTCCTAGGCCCGGCAGGTGGCCGGCACTTGCCCGCCGGGCCCCATCACGAGAGACTTGGAGCAGCCTCGGCCAGACCCCCGCAACTTCCTGAGGAGTCAGAGTCTGGCGGGCCGGGCCCCGTGGGGAGGCTGAGTCCCCGCCCGCACACTGCGGGGCCTCAGTGTCCTTGTTTTCTAGCGGAAACGTCCCAAGGAAGCGACAGTCCTCCAAGTGTCCTTGGCCGTGGCGGGTGGGCGGGGTCCTCAGAGGGGGCAGCGGGGACCAGGCTCCGGGGCCCCGAACATGCATCAGGTGAGGGGACCCACCGCCCGCTCCCTTCTTTGTCAGCCGCACCCTGTCTGATCGGGGGTCCCCCCCCCAGGATGGGGGTCCCCGTGGGCCCTCTTGTGCCCGTCTTCCTCAGGCACCCCCTCAGGCACCCCTGCCCCCCGAAAGGTGCACATATTTCTCCGACAGCGGGCAACTGGGGGCCGGGGCGGTAGGGGCCTCTCTCTGGTATCAAGAAGCAGTGATAGAGCGAGGTCACCTCAGGTCATGGGGGGTTATTGTAAGGATACGCGAGGAAACGGCCCACCGGCTCGGGCCCTGCCTCCCTCGGGCCTGTCCAGCCCTCCAGCGGCCAGCCGGGCTCTCGGCCATCCTGGAGAGTGACCAGCAGCCCTTTCCGACCCCCCGCTCCTGCCTGAAGAGCTGTGGAGGGGGCAGCGTGGACGGGGTGGGGGGGGTGTCCCGGGGTACAACGCATGTGACGGCCTGTGTGAGAGGGGGCACCTCCCAGGGCATTTCTTTCAGGAAGCGCCCCATCCTGAGCGGTGAAGAAGGGAGCAAGAACACAGGACCCCCCACCCCCGCCGCGGGCCCCCCCACCCAGGGTGGGCGCCCATGAGTCAGGTGTCAGCCCCCTTTCTCATCAGCAGCGCTCTCGGGGGAGTTCCAATCAAACTAGGGGCCCCTCTGTGTTTGCTTGAGAGCTTCCAGAGCCTTCTCCGAGACATATACTGGAAGAGTTTCAGCCAGGGCCGCTCGTGGCGTTGTTGGGTCTTTGGTGCCGGGGCAGACCACGGGCCTCTGGTTCTTCTGCTCACAGGAGACGTCCTCAGTGGACAGAAAACATCGTGTGTCACAGACGGCAGCGGGTGGGAGCTGGGGGCACGGCACCTCCCCCTCCCCCGCCCCCCCCCCCCCCCGGCCTCAGGGGGGGTGATGAGATGCCGCCTCCTCCTCGCCTACCTCCAGCTGAGGATGTTAACAGGGGAGGCGGGAGGGCATGAGCCCTGCCCGCCCCCTTTCCCGCCTCCCCCCTTCCCCATACACCTTAAGTTCCTGATTCAGCTCCAGGCTCAACACCTCTTGTGGGCCCTTGCACGGAGCCCAAGTGAAAAGGCAGCAGTGCCCGGAGAGAGGCTGTTACCCCCCGCACCCCGTCAAAGTCAGAATCAGTCGAGGCAGAGGGGGGGGGCCGTTTCACCGTGCGGGGGGGAACAGGGTCAGCCCTCGAATGACGAGCAGCCATGTTGAAGAGAAGCATCAAGGAGGGGCCTTGGAGG